>NC_071263.1:23164470-23464470 GCF_023375685.1 Ictalurus furcatus
GACGGATTCAGGAACAAGCTGTCAAAGAATTAAAGATATACGCTCACTTAATTAGGAACAATCTGCCAATCGTATTACAGCAGCACAATGCATAAAATCCTACCCATCACACCAAATCAAGAGGTTCAGTTAATGTTTTACATCAAACATCAGAATGGGCGAGGGGGGGGGGGATGGGTTTCAGTGACATCATGTGAGTTTGACCGTTGCATGGTTGTTGTTGCCAGACTGGCTGGTTTGAGTATTTCAGAATTCGTGCGGAATTGTGGGAACAATCTCTAGAGTTTCCACAGCACGGTGTGAAAAAACACAACGAAAACAAAACAAACTCATCCAGTGAGCAGCAATTCTGCAGGCAGAAAAAGCCTTGCTGATGAAAAAAGGTCAGAGGAGCTCGGTCCGACTGGTTCGAACTAACACTGAGGCTACAGTATCTCAAACGACGTCTATTTCAGAATAGCGTCTCAGAACGCTCAAGGCTCAAACCGTTTTCTGCACTCTGATGTTGAACCCTGGATAAATGCATGAAACGCACGAGTACAGGTGTTCCTAATAAAGTGAACGGTTAGCATGAATACGTCTGAAAAAAAAGGGAAAAAAAGCTAACAGAAAGATAAACGAAGCGGTGTCAGTCAATCAATCAATTACAGAGGGGAAAAAAAAAAGTTCACCAGAGTGTAGAGCGCACACAGAGGACACGTATTGAGCAACTGTAAAATCTCCACTTAATACAAACAGGGATTAGGACATAAAGGATTTTTTAGAAGAAGCATGAACTGAATGTTGTACCAAACAGGTACAGCCACTATATAACAATACAAACACCTTTAAGTGCCCTAGAATGACGTGTTAAGGCCTTTCACTCTGCTCTCTACTCTTTCTTCATGCTTCACAGCAAAAGGAATGATGAGTTCAATAGCAGCATGACTTCTCAGTGTTGTGTGTCTTATATCCCAGCGAAGCACATTGTGTGTCATGACACCATGTGAGTGTCATGGCTTAGAGCTCTGGGTGTGTGTGCGTGTGTGTGTGTTACCATCAGCAATGCCATGATCTCCTTCTAATGTCGGCTAAAGAATGAAAGAGCGAGAGAGAGACGGTGTAAGAGTGTATTCACAACACCGTGACTCAACCCGAGTGTGGATAAACTCAGAGCCAGTCCGAGGCCAGACCAGATCAAAACCATGCCTGAAAAGATAATCGTGGGAATATGGAAGGAATGAAACAAAACAGGGCGTGCTGTTATTGGAAAATAATCAACTTTCGTAACGGTTTAATTAAGGATCGCAATTAGTTCCTGTTATCGCTTACGCAACAGTTCTTCCACAGTAGAAAGTGTAATGGATGAAACAACGCAGCCCGACGTTGAACAGTTACAAAGTTCATTATTTTCCAATGACAACGTGTCCTGAAGTGTTTCGTCGTTCTTATACTCCAGCAATATTCCAACACGTCACACTTTCATCCCTTACCTTTTGAAATAAATTAGTTCCTGTTATCACTTATGTTGTAGCGGCTGTAAACAGTTTTAATAAGGCCAAATCAATGCGGCTTGTTACCGAGAAACAGCAAAGCCCCTTTTCCTGTGTCAGAAATCTTACAGCTCTGACTGTTACACAGTGCAGCCTGGAGACTGCTGAGGATGGTGCCGGAAATGGTTTTGGACCTCAATTCCACATGGACATTCTCGTTGTGGTTGCTGGGACTACGGTTGCTGCTATGGCCATAGGACTGCAATTACCACATACAATTTTGCACTCAAGTCTCCTTCAGTGAACAGCGGACTATTCAACAAGACAGACTTCATATAAAAACCATAATGAATTTTCCTTTACTTTCACTCGATCCGTTATTAGCCAGATGAGGACGGGTGCCCTTCTGAGTCTGGTTCCTCTCAAGGTTTCTTCCTCGTATCATCTTAGGGAGTTTTTCCTTGCCACCTTCGCCACACTTAAAATCTATATTCTGTGTTTATATGTTTCTGTAAAGCTCCTTTGAGACAATGTCCATCGTTAAAAATGCTATACGAATACAATTGAATTGAACTGCTAACACTGGAGACTCCTTCCATAAATGCTAAATAAACATCTCCTCTTGGAAAAACTCCACCATATCAACAATTACACACGTGAGTCCCCATTTTAGTCAGAAATGTTGTTATAGAGAATTAATTAACACTGTTATACTGCATACTGACGTACTGGTGACTCACAAACAAATGATCTGAATGAGTTCAGTGGGGTTAAATGCATTACGACATCAACCTTGGCCACACTGAAATATGTCCTAGTAGCCAAACCTACACAAACAAGTTGCAGCACAAATCAACACCACCATGTCCCTTTAGGGGCTCCGTACAAATCCCCACAGCCACGCTCAAAAGCTAGCGGAAAAGCTTCCCAGAAGAATGGAGGTTATTATAACAGCAAAGGAATCTGGAACAGAATGTTCAACAAACACATATCGATGACTGAAAAATCATCGATTCCACCATTAACATGTCACCAGTGAGAGGATAAATAAGACGTCTCTAATCGAAGCCACTTCCCATAGAGCCACGTGCCCACTTGTCTTCCTCTCTCGTCTAGAATCTCATCCCGAAAGTTGATCAACACACCTAATTTACGTGGCAGTTTTATTTAGGGGCAGTGGTGGCTTGGTGGTTAAGGCTCTGGGTTACTGATCAGAAGGTCGGGGTTGCTGCCACTGTTGGACCCTTGAGCAAGGCCCTTAACCCTCTCTGCTCCAGGGGTGCTGTATCATGGCTGACCCCCAACCTCCTAACATACTGCGATATGAAAAGAAAAAAAGAATTTCACCGTGCTGTAATGTATATGTGACCAATAAAGACTCATTATCATTATTTACATGGCTGCAGTGATTAACAGTTTCCACCAAAAGTGGAACGTGCTCAACACGTTTCGGTAAACGACCGGCTGCAACGCCGTAATGTTCCTTTAGTGGTTTGAAGCTTCACTTTCTATGACTGACTACCAGATTCCTTCAGTGGAACTATTCTCAGCATGACTTAGACATACTATGCACAAGTAACAACTCTAAACTACCACCAAGATCTGTCCACCGTGCAATAATGTAAAAAAACACAGGAAAAGTGAGAGGGAAATTGAGGAAATGAAGATTCGGTTTAGGTTTATAAGGAAGTGTTCAGTAAGTCACACATGGACGCAATTCCACAGAAGAGTGACGAAACAAGCTTCTGTGGAACAGAGTGAATAGAGAGGGGTTGCGGTATGATACACAAATCAGAAAAAAATTGTCTGTAACTTTCCGGGGAAGTTATACAGATGATAAACGACGTCAAAAACGGAGATACTGGAAGGGCTGTGTAACCAAAGAATCTTTAGAAGAAAAAAAGAACAGATTTATAAATAGCCTTTTCAAATTGTTCACCACTAGTGGCTTTCAAAAGGTACTCTGAGTGCGCCTAGGGGTCTACGGAGTACACCCACCCATCATACAGACCTGCTTGCTTGTTGAGGTGGTTGCGTTCAGGCCACTTTAAGCCTTTCACTGACTCTGAAACATCGCCGTTCTTAGAAACCTTATTCAGCACTGGCCAAAAAGCATCGAGATGGAGTGCCAATATTAGTGCACTATTTCAGGGGAATGGCATGTACCTGAACCACAGTACCAAACCATGTTCGATCAAGGAGGATTCGAAAAAGAATACGAGAATCTTATTCTGGGGTAAAAGATCCTGGTTCTTTAGAGAGAAAGCTTCTTTGTTGGTTGTAAAGTGCACTTTAAAAACACTTTGCTTGCACGGCTGATTTGTATATGCTTAAAAAAAAAAAACATGTGCGAACACTAACCCTCTTAGACATGAGCTATCATTAGCATCACTAGCATCTTAACCTGTTCAGAAAGGGGAAAAAAAACTAGCTAAAACTTTCATCCTGAAAGCTAATTATTAATCCTGAATCCTCTCACTCCTGTTCTGTTTACTTTTTCCACACCCTCTCTTTTTCTCCTGTCTGCCTGCTGGCTCCTGTCTGTCACAATGTAGTCAGACTTCTTTCTTGCCTAAAGTTGGTTGCAATTACATTTGACATATCTAAACTGCTTTTATCTATTCATATTACAGCATTGTCAAGGCACATATCTGACACATCGTCAGTTAATCTTGTAAAAGTAAATCAACCCACGAACGTCAGTAAAACCACCTTAAAAAGCACCAATAACCCCACACTGTCAACTCCAGTAAAAATACTGGTATGGGGATTTTCCTCACCCTGCTTTACAAAACGACATGGCTCTGAGGTTGAAAGGATGTTTGCATGAAAGTTCCTCTTCGGCATCTTATGAAGATTTAGGTTAGGGCTCTGACCGTCTGACCGAAGATTTAGGTTAGGGCTGGGATTTCGTGACATTTCTCTCAATTCTTGATTCCCATGATGGCGTCATTTCTGTATGTTACGGATGGGTGACACATTAATGGGGGAAAAAAAAATAGTGGGAGTGGTATGGTTATAATGGAGTGGTACGGGTCCACTCGTCCCATTACAGGGAAGGGCTGGATCACTGTTATCCTATGATGAAACATTTCTATCCTGATGGGAGTGGTCTCTTCAAGGATGAAACCGCCCCTATTAAGAGGGCCAGAAGGGTCTTTTAATGGATTGAGGAGGAAGAAATGATGTAAATCAACCCAATTAAACATCTATGGGAGATTGTGGAGCGACTCTCAGACCATCATGTAAAAAAAAAAAAAAAAAAAAATTTATAAAAAGAGCTTTTGTACATTAGGTGCAACAATTAGATTTCAGTCTATCCACTGGGATGTTAAAAAGTTAATAGTTCTTAATCTATTAAGTGATGTGGTAGAGTTTTTCTCATTATAGTGGAATTGTGAAAAACTCCACAATTCCAAATTTACAGATTTTTGACAGAGATTAATCCTTAATGAGCTTAATGAGTAAGCAATAACATTCATATGCAATAACTCCCATTTAAAGTAATCCTTCATTGCTGGTGTAAATAGTTCTTAATATAGGATAGTAAAATAGTAATAGTAAAATATTCTGGAAATAGCATGGACAAAGACATGTTGTTGTCTCCTCATGTATAATGAGTGTCCATTTATTATAACTGCTGAGACAATATTGTAAATTCTGATTCATGAAATTCTGAACTAAATTTAAAACCAAAAACTCAAATCTGAGAGGTCATGGTTGGAGCAGTGGTGATCACTCATCTTACGCCCTACACGTGTCATGCGTCATGGCATGAAGGCACTGGGGTGGATGCTCGCAGGCATGACCTTTCTGCCACGATGTCCATCACTGTCACGGCTCCACTCTTTAGCAATAGCATACTCCTCTTGGCACTGTTCCAGCAACCCCTGGTCAGGGTTAGATGACCTTTACTGACACCCTCTTCTCCAGTCATCATTCACACCTACAGCTTTCTTATATTCACTAAGCAATAAAAAACAACATAAAAACATAAATTACACACACACACACACACACACACACACACACACACAAAACAAAAAAAAAACAAGTTTTACACATACAGTAATCCATTGTCTTAAGAAACAATCCTTAAATTTCCCTGAACCTACAGGAAGCTCTCCTACAAAAGCAGCTCTTTCCAACATCAATAATCCTTCGCTTTCTAAATGCCACCTCTTGCCATGGAAGACAATAAGCATATTGTCCTGGCCTAAAGCTTTCTTTGGCATTCAGCACTGACTTCATAACCACAAGGTGCGGCTTGAGACTCTTACGGTGCAAACTCGTATTTACAGAAGCTAATTCATGTGCTTTAACCTGCTACATTCTATTTGTGAGCTATGTCAGCTATTACACAAGGGCTATAACTCACCCGATGGAGTATTAACTCTTTAACACTCATTAAACTACACTCTTTGAATGTTTGCTAGATTGTTTTCTTGTTCTATTTCTACGAAGGCTGCACTTTTCACTATAACGGATGGTCATGCTGCATTTACGGCCACGCGTTCTTCCTGACCTGCAGCCAATTCATTCCCAGCAGAAACGTCACGAGTACTCGGGAAGCCTTGCTTGACTTCCATGCGGCTGCCGGAAACCGAGGGAGTAACAGCCTTCCTTGGTAATCTGTAACGTGATGCAATACGGCTCTGTGAATGACGCAAGGCTAGGGTTGGGTTCTACATTGCAGCTCTTCTATTATACTCTCATTCTGCAGAAGAAAGATAGACATCTTGTTTCTGAAGTTATTATAAGCGCATACATACAAGTGCACTTCTATTCCCTACCGGTTGTTTACTGTAAACAGCTGTACACACAGCTCTGGCTTTTCCAGTATAACGTTGTGCATAGCACTACGTTACATTTCCTTCTTAATTTCCTGTCACTGTGCATTTAATCTCCTGCGCTGTTTGAATATAAAAGACAGTGTGTTGTGGACATGTACATACACAAGCCCTTCGCTTTCTGACCATTATCGAGAGACGCAGATAAGTGAATGGAGACGAGATGAGACGAGAAGTAGAGATCAGAAAGCTGCAAGCCTATTCCTATAATTACATGTGATAATGACAGCTTTGTAGGTCGCTTTTTTTCCCTCCCCTCCCTCTGTTCGAAAAAGAAATGTCAGATAGGTACACTAAATGGCTTTTGGGTGCAGTGCCAGGGTTGCATGAGCGGCATGGCCCGGGCAAATCACGGGCATGTGAACACACTCTGGATCGCACAATGGCATTTTCAAATCGTCTGTGCTGCTCGGCTCTAAACACGAGGCATATGTGAGAGGAGCGTCCAAAATAGGATATCCAAACAGAAAGAACACCGTGCCCCAAATCCATTACCAAAGCCTGACCTTTACAACAAACACTCGGTCCGTGCCAGTAGGACCGCAGCTTGTGCTCGGGCTTAATTAATGTAAGCTTGCCACTCAGAAGTTCTGCACCAAGTAATTACAGCTAAATAAAGTGCACAAGACCGATGATCCCTGGATGACCTTAACGGGGGGAAAAAATCGACGAGGATTGCTTTCGCATGCGAGGAGCAGCTGCGAGACTTTATAAGCATTGTGGTCAACAAAGACATGGCTACCTTCTGTGGTGGGCTTCCGCTAACTGCGCCGTTTGTCAAACTTCATCTATTCGAATGAGACGAGCGCTACTTCAAACGCGCTGCCACCCACGGTCGCGGCAGGTGCTTCGGGTGGAGGCTGGCAAGACCGAATCTGCAGCTGGGGGGCAAAAACTGGGCGGACAGGCCTTTATGTGCTGATGCAGCCCCTTTGTAGAGATAATACTCTGTTTACACGCCATGGTCTAAATGCATGCTGTATATGCAGACTGTCCTGAGGGCGAGAGTGTAAACACGTGTGTGTGTGTGTGTGTGTGTTCGTGAGTGTGCATACATGCTTGCAGAAACACACGGAAAAGAAGGCATTAAACAGCCAGGTTGCTTTTTGATGTAATGAGCAGTCATTACTTCAAAAATTGTCTTCAAACACATGTTCAGATCGTGCTTTCCATATGAAAGTGTCTAAAGAAAGAGCCATCTAATGAGAGTCACATGCTAATGGCCGTGACTATATAATCATCCTCTTAATAATGGCCTTTAAGTGATTAATGTGATGTACTAAGTGTATAGGCAATATTTAACTAGCAATTATAATACTATGTACTTTGGTTACCTTTTGATTTTTTTTTTTTCTTTTCTTTTTGGGATGACAAATGTACAAAGCACAATCGGCGAGTGTAGAAAAAAAAAGAAAAGTTAAATCTTTTAAGTAATATATAACAGGGAGTGTGATGGGTGTGGACTGGAGGCTTTGTAACCAGAACATTCCCTTCTTTGACAGTTGATTACTGGAACTGCAATTGTGAGAGATTATGTGAAGCAAAAGCTAATAATACTTGGCAGGAATTCATCAACAATGAATGCTCAAAAACCCCAAGCTACAATGAGAAACGCTGAAAATCAGGTTCCTTTTCACATTTTAAACAACTACGAAAAATATACAGCACTGTGCGTGCAAAGTAATGCTGTACACCAAAGGTGACTTCAAACATAATGAAAAAAATATATACTATAAACAACATTAAACAGTACTAAATGAAACAAAGTCGATATTTGGTGTGACGACCCTTTGCTTTAAAAAAAAAAAAAAAAAAGTAGTCTCTGGTACAATTAGTGCAGTTTTATAAGGAAATGAGCTATAAGTTTTATTGAGCAGCTTGCAGAACCAGCCACGGTTGTGTCGCAAACTGTCGCACTTGCTTCTTGTTTTTGCAGCAAAACCCAGCAGCCTTCATTGACTACATTTACATGGACAGCAGTAATCTAATTATTGACCTTATTCTGAATAAGACAATACTGTGATTAAGGTGTTTACATGAGTCGCTTTTAGAATATTCCTTTCATGTTCCCGTTTTGCATGTTATAGAACATAGATCGATTAACTGCACACGTCATTACGTCACCGCGCCACGCCGTCCGACGTTCCCTCCAGAATTTCACGTATCGACATACAGTTGGTCTTCGTTATGGGACCGTATACAGTTTTGGGTGTTTTTATTTTAAATTATTATGAAAGCTTCAAGTGCGGTTAATTATTTATCATGCTGTACGTGCACATAGATGACTGCTTGAAGCCGTGGGCTGCGTCCCAAACAACGTACTTACCTACTATATAGTTAGTTGAAATACATGTATGTCGCCTTCTATACAGTAGGTAAGTACGCGGTTTGGGACGCAGCCGTGCTCTCTTGTTTGCCATAAAACGGTTGAGCGTTGCCGTGTGTGATCGTGTCCTGTCGCAAAATGCGGTGAAAACTCCCACACGACATTAATAGTGTGATTAAGATGTGTACATGTCTGTAATGCACGTGGATAATGTGACTAAAACAGGAATACTCCACATGTCTTAATTCCATTTGTATTTACTTCGAGTACGACTTTAATCGGTTTAAGGTATTCAATAATTGCCGTTTACATGCTAGTTTCTTAATCAGAGTATCGTCTTAATTGGGTTAATGTCGGATTATTGTTGTCCATGTAAATGTACTGACTGTGTTTTTTGTCTGAAAAGTGTCTCTTACCACTTAATGTGCTGCTTTCTTTACTGACATACAAATATTTTTCTGTAACATTTAAATCTATGCTGGAAAACTAATGTTTGGGAATCTAACATGTTTTTGGTACTGACTCGATAATGTAGAAGTCAGAACATAAAAAATCTATAACAAAGTTTGCACTAAAAATATAGGGTGCCTAAAACTTTCGCACAGTACTGTACATTCGAAAACATTATTGTTTTTTTGGCTTTAAACCAATAAACATTACAAGAAAGAAACCCGGATGTGTATCGGTCATTTGTAGGTAGCTAGGGTGAAACTACATGCTTTTGAAAACAATAGGAAGAGGCTGATGGTAAAGGAGGACAAAATGGCAGCTTTTATAAATCAGAGGACTGGAATTGAAGAATATTTAATCACCGAAAATTTAGGGGTGCACATCTTAACCAGAGAATAGCTGGCACAATAGCTATGTTTATTGCCAGGTCGACTCTGTGCACGTGGAAATTTACTGCAGTGGCTTTTTTTTTTCTTCTTCTTCATATTAGATCCACAAACAAGTAGACCCTATTGATAGTACCCCCAATATTTCCCTAATTTACTCACCTGCCAATTCCCACCCAGCTCTTCTTATCATACAGCTACAAACTGTGGAGCGTGAAAGCTAACGCATGCTTCCTCTGAGACATGTGAAGCCAGCGAACCGTATCTTTTCACACTGCTGCAGCGTAACATACTCGTAGCAAAGCGCTATCCGCCCTCTTCCGCATACAAGAGCTTAAAGTCAATCATGATTGGCTAGTGCCACTGACTGTGATTGACAGGGGAGAGAGTGAGTATCCCTCCAGATGGTGTTTTCTAGACTCACAGATGGCTGTGGCATCGTGGGGATTTAAACTCTCGATCTTTCGATAATAGTGCGAACGATTTTCCGTTATGCCACTCGGGAGGTGATTTTTAATTTTTAATTTATTTATTTTTTTAAAAAAAGCAATTTTAGGAAAATTATTCCCTGTTTATTTTACCGAAATAAAATAAAAGGAAAAATTAATTTGACTAATTATTATTATTAACCCCCGAGACATGCAGATTGATGTACCTCGAATGTTTAAAGTATTTGCACAACGCATATTCAGATGCGACTTCGTTACTTCTTGTTCGAATTTGCCTCCTTCCTCATCTATTAGAACACTGTCGTAATATTGGTGGTTTTGTGGGTACACCCAACTGACACTTTCTTGCAACACACACCGGATGCCCTGTGACAGATTCAGCAGATTTCTCTCCGTACACTTCTCTGTACTGTGCGTAAAATCAGCATCATACTAAGCTAACTGGTTCATTTAGGCATGACAGTTGACCTTCATTATAATACATAAAATACAAACCACAGACAAACGATTCAGCATAAACTGATGATTACACTGTTTGGAGGTTAAATTATTAACAATAATAATTATACATATAATAAATCAAGTTGTGTAGTGAATTAGTTATTGACCAGACCTAGAAAACAGATTTCCTGTTCTGGTTGAATAAATCTCATATTTCCCACAACTGTTATAACACATGATGTGTCCTTTATTACGTAAGGAATAAAACACATCACAGCGTGCTGTTATAGGAAAATAATTGATGACAGGGTTGTGTGATGTGGTCTGATGTGAAACGGAGTTACTATCACCACTACGCTTTTGAGTCATTTCCAATAAGCATGACCCACAGTGTTTGATTCCTCTGATACAACAGCAATTTGCTAACGATTACAATTGTAACTCCTTTCTTCATGGTGTTGCCATATGGCAACAACTCATTTACTTCCAATTTTTCATAGGCAATAATACACAACCATTATTTTTCTTTGTACCTGGGAAAAGAGGGCTTTAACACTGATAAAACAAGAAAATGCCATGTCACATGACCAGGAAGTGCTGTTTGGACCTCCTTTTCTGCAATCACATGGCATGGTGAAGGTCATCATCAGTGGGCCCTGATTCATTGAATTTTTAGGCAAAAATACTTAAAGGAAAAAAATTAAACACTAAATGAGAAGTTAAAATGTATTTTTTGTCATTTAAACAAATTTATATATTTTTAGTGTTTTGTTCAATGGTAAAATGCAATTGTTGCCATATGGCAACGACATGGGATAACGGAATTGCAATATGTGCATTCATGAATTGAAACAGGCCTACATAGCATAAAAAAGACACTAGGCTTCTCTAATAGTATATTTACATTTTTTCCCACATTCAAAGTAAGAAAAACTGTTGTAGCACAAGCACAGAAAATGCCCATTTCCACCATCAGGGCAATAATTAAGAAGTTCCAGCCAACTGGAAATGTTATGAATCAACCTGGAATTGGACGTGTGTCTATATCGTCTCAACGCTGTGAAGAGGATGGTTCGAGTAGCCAAAAAATCTCCGAGGATCACAGCTGGAGAATTGCAGAAGTTAGTTGCGTCTTGGGGTCAGAAAGTCTCCAAAACTACAATCTGAAGTCACCTACATCACCACAAGTTGTTTGGAAGGGTTTCAGAAAAAAGCCTGTACTCTCATCCAAATACAAACTCAAGCGTCTTCAATTTGCCAGACACTACTGGAACTTCAAATGGGTTCGGGTTCTATGGTCAGATGAAACCAAAATAGAGCTTTTTGGCAACAAACACCAGAGGTGGTGTTTACTCTGTGGTACCTCTGTTACACAGAGAGGTAGCCATATGGAAAAGTACCTCATGCCCACGGTTAAATATGGTGGTGGCTCTTTAATGTTTTGGGGCTGTTTTTCTGCCAGAGGACCTGAACATTTTTTTAGGATACATAGCATCATGGACTCTATCAAACATCAACAGATATTAAATGAAAACCTGACTGCCTCTGCCACAAACCTTAAAATGGGCCGTGGTTGGATCTTCCAGCAGGACAATGATCCAAAACATACATCAAAATCAATACAAAAATGGTTTACTGACCACAAAATCAAGGTTCTACCATGGCCATCCCAGTCCCCTGACCTGAAACAGTAAACCTCGATAGTAAACCTGTGATGATCAGTAAAACTGAAGAGGAGAGACCACCAGCGTGAACCTTGCAATTTGAAGGATCTGGAGAAATTCTGTATGGAGGAACGGTCTCAGATCCCTTGCCATGTATTCTCCAACCTCATCAGGCATTAAGGAGAAGACTCAGAGGGAGGTAGCACGAAGTATTGACTAAAATGGTGCCAATAATTGTTGCACACCTATATTTAACAAAAATTCTTTTCTTGGATAAACCTGTGTTGTGTTTGCAATTGTTTGATATCCATGAGAGCAGAGAATTTTTGCAATTTTTTAAAAAAAAATTTTAACAAAAGATCAAAAGGCTAAACAATAAAGACAATTTTTCCTCAGCCTTCTTTGCTCATATTTACCAAGGGTACACTGTAGAAACTTCACTATTTAACCTTGACTTGTGAATTACATTAACCACTCCTTTCAGAAACCTTTCACTTTAATGCAGGTTACAGACTTCTCAAACGATTACCTGCGCAAATGAGCTGTCAAATCATCTGGTACATACTTTCAAATGAGGATTAATTATTAATCATTAACCATCAATAGACACTATTATGTACAGGAAACAGAAGCAGGATGGGATATACCAGTATTTTCACCCAAATAGCTTCTCTACCCGCAGTTCTATCCACTAGCTACAGTCAACCAATTTGACCCTTTTTTTAAATTTATTTATTTATTTGTAAAAATGATTTGTGAAAATGACATTTTATGTCGACCCTCAGGGCCAGCATGTATAATTTAACAGTCTAAACAGCTGCATAACTGTTTATCAGAGCGACAGTCTTAGCTGGTCTATTTAGCGCTTCATTACAAATGCCTTAAAACACCAATTATCTTGATGTTTTTCCCTTTTTTTAGTCTATGCATGCTAAATAAATCAGCAGCACTGAAACACTTTGAACATTATGAAAAGCTCTTGCTCACAAAGTTTATAACCAAGTAACTTATAACCCTTATTCCATCAATCCAGATCCAATTCAAAAGACGCTTTCTCTTTTTTTTTAAATCGACGTCTGATAAAGACGAAGACAGCCGTTCTGGCCGAGAGTGCAGAGAGGTGAAACACACAAATCTTTGCAGAGGGAACCTGCAATTACTTTATACCTCTTAAGATTCCTGAGCCTTTAGTAAGTGTTTACTGTTGCAGGGCACAATCAGGCTGCAAATTACAACTACTGGCACAAGCATCAAATGCCACGCAGTCACGCACAGGGCAGGGAAGAGTCCGTGCCCTCTGCTCTGAACCCGACTGGGCACGGTATGCTACTTCATGTGAGCTTGTCGTGATCCGAGCTCAAGACGTGGCGTGCATGTGAGCAGTATTACGCGAACAGAAACCTGTTTGTGCCGGTTTGATTGGAAAAAACTCTGCGGAGAACATGGAGATCTGCTGCATGTGAACTAAGAGACGGTAATTCTCTTTTAGTTCGGTTGTAAGGACATGGTATTACTAGTGTGATTTATTTATTTATTTATTTATTTTGGGTCTCGCAGTCATGGTTGATTCACTATGATTCATGAGATTATTTACAGTAAGGCTCAGTGTATCAAAGTGTTAATTCTGCATAAATGCCACTGAGTCATCGACGGCCTTTGTGAAAGCAATTAGTAATATACTCCCAATAATCTCTTCGTCCAACGAGGAGCAGAAAGACTACTGAACTTATATATTCAATTCAAGCAGTTTAATTCTATTAACGTAGAACTTTTTGCCACAACGAAATTTGACAAAAATCCAGAAATTGTGAGGAACTGCACGCAAGTCATTAAATTACATACGTGTACAGAGAGAAAAGTAGGAAAGGTAAAAGACCGAGTATGAAATAAAGTTCTGCAAATACTGCACAAGGAAGAATGACGTATAAAATAAGACACAGGGATCAACCTTTACATCATCTGTAGGAGCACAACGTTGTAATGTTGCTAGTGTGATTGTTTCTGTGATTGAAGATCATCGGTCTTATGGTGTGTATGATCACATACACAGTGTGGCTTAGTGCATCAAACTATTACATCTGCATGCAAGACATGATGGTCTTGTAAATCCCATTAGTACAATAATAAATTAATGATGAGAAATGATAAATATTCAGCTTAATTCAATTTCATTAGTATGGTGCTTTTGGTCACAAGGCAGCTTTACAGAAATCTGGATGTAGGTTTATATCCGTAATGAGCAAAGCCAAAGGTGGGAGTGACAACAACGGAAAGAAAAAGAAAAGAAAAAAGGGGGAAAAAAAACCCTTCTGAGACGTCATGAGGATGAAACGTTGAGGGGAATCAGACTCGAAAGGGAATCCTCTTCTGGACAATAATAATGATAATGGTAATAATAATAATAATAATAATAATAATAATAATGACACCACCACCAACATCATGTAATTTATACAGAGCATTTTAGAAGCCCTAGGTCGCTGTACAATTTTGGAAAATAAACAAACAAACAAAAAAAAAAACAACAAAACAATGAATAAACAAGTGGAAATTGATGCCAGTGGCGTGGACAGGAATGTCTCTTCCATCAAGAAGTCTAATCCTTCTTGCCACTAATTGGTACGCCTGAAATTCCCTTAAAATATACCTGAAACAGGAAGGAAGCTTTTGAAGAAAAACTATTTCCCTACCTTTGACCTTGTTGTGTGACCTTGAAATCTTATCAGTTTATCTGCTGGTTACAATGATAAATCCACAAACAAACTACAAATGTTCAACCACTCGTTCATGACATAAGGAACTAACGAGAATCTCATATGGACGCACGGACAAGAAAAATCTGACACAGCCGGGAAATGGGCCTTGAGTTCCCGAACATGAACGTGCAAGTAATATCTCTGTACGGCAAACAGGGAGGAAGCTATCGAAGCTATAGGTTTTAGACCTTTGACCTTGCTGTGACCACGACCCTGTTTGGATCAATTCCAAAATCGAATCGATTCAATGTGCTGGTTACAACGATGATTTCATATCAAGCCGACCAACATTCCATCACTCGTTGTTGGGATATTGCGCCAACGAGAATCTCAGACAGAAGTGTGGACAATCCGAAAACAAACAAAGAAAAAAAGTAACACAAAGACTGACATGCTGGTTATCCGAGTCTTTCAGAAGTTGCCGTGATCTAATTTCAGTGGCGTTGCTGATCACAGTTCCACTGAAGGCCTACGCTGGCATGGCCCACACGGCCCGCACGTCCCACACGGCCACAGCACCACCGGACAAAGCCGGCCTGAACGTCATGCCTTTGAGCTGCACAGAGGACTAAGCAGCCCAGAGCGAGCACGTGGACACGATCAATGCCGGGGGAAATCCTCAGACCGAACCTGGGTCTGGAGCTCGGCCAGCACGGGCAACCAGCGGACAAATCTGACAACTAAACAACTAAAAATATTAAAACCATGAAACAGAACTCAGATGCAAAAACAAACATCAAATACAAACTACAAACTCACGAAGTGAAAAAAAAAAATCATAAAGATAAATATATAAAGAAGGAAAATGCTCATGGGCACTAAACATGTGTACAATATATAAATAAATAAGACACCGTAATTAACGTAGTATTGCTAGTGTGATTTTTTTCTGTTTTGGTATTGGAGATCAGTCGTATGAGTGATTCGTGATTCATATTTAAATCACATAAACGCAGGTGAGTAATGAATCATTTGAAGTTGAATAATCTGGCGTTGAATGCATCAATTGTATAATTTTGGACGGTTAATTATATATTTAAAGGTCAAGGTCACAGTCACAGTCGACGAGGTCGTAATCGCGGTCTTTTAGCCAACACTTCAGTCAGATCCAGCTGTATGTATGTATGCACAGCTCGGGAAGAGGGTGTGTCCTATGTACACGCATGACTATTTGTCATAACCTATGCACTTTCTTGGAGAACACGGAGACAAAATGGAGGACTAACGACTTCGCTAATAAATCGACAGTCTACACTGCGTCCTCGATAGCAAGGAATTTCAAGAACCTTCCGAAGGCAAACTGGGAAGGACTAAGAAGAAGAATTCAATCAGAAAGATGTTTTGGGAAGCCATTGGGGAAAAAACAGCGCTCTGGAGAGAACGGGGGTGTAAAAGTAGACGTGCTTGCTGTTGGCGTTCGTTTTAATGCCGTGCCACTCAAATCCATCAACGCTGCCCCCAAGACATTACTGTTCTACTTAACACGCTGTCATTCAGAAGCACCGAGCCTGCACTGTAACACGTAAAGTCTAAAAGAAAAGATAGGTCTCGCCCAAAAATGGCAGAACAACCACTTTCAAAAGATTTGCTTTTGAAAACCGTTTAAAAACGTAAGAAGATGGAGCGACTTGTCTTGGTATAATGTAGTATTAAGGCTTAAAAGTTAAGAGATATCTGCTTCAGGATATAATGAGACAGGAAGTAGAAACTGCTTCGTATAGAAAGGGTGAAGTGAGAGCAGATAAAGATCCTTCATATGGGGGGGGGGGGGGGGGACACGACACAACAACAACAAACAAGCAGCATGAAGCCCAGCATGACTGCAGGAGGAAAGTGAACTGCGGATGTTTAAGGGGCTTTGTGTCACTCTGCTTTCGTCTGTAATCCAGCAAGGATTGCGAGAGGTGTGTGTGCTTGTTGTTCTTTTTTTGTTTTTTTTTTTAAAGCTCTGAAGCAACAAAGAATCTTTTCTTAGTTCAGCACTCGCAGCATGTGAGCTATGCCTCTTTAACCTGATCTTTAGGGAGAAAGAAGGCGTTCAAACATCTGACACAAAGAAAGAACTCAAGTATGTAAGAATATGTGTATAAGGGGGCGTGTTTGCTGGAAGTCGGTGCTCGTTTAACACCTTGTCACTCACATCCATCAGCACTGCTCCGAACACAATGTTCAACTTAAAGGTGCAGTCAGTGATTTTTTTTGTTGTTGAGGTTAGCTGAAGCTATGTGCACTGAATCTGTATGTAAACGTTAAACCAACATCGCCTCTCCCTTCAGCGCTCCCTGCAAAAACCACACCCCAAAGCACAACAACACACAATTAGAACACTATTTCTGAACTGGTGTCTGTCAGGTCAGTAAACATCTCCGTGTCCTGATGGGTTTAGATGTTGGTGGTCCACATCTTTTGCTTTCTTTCCGGCTACAGATCCTGGACCACAACAGAAACCGGGCTTTCGCTCTGAGCGGATGTTTGATGGAAGCTTCTGGAGTGTAAGAACTTCAAACAAACGCTACATTATTATGTGTTCTAAAATCGCTGACCACACCTTTAATCGTTTAACTGTAATGAATGCCTTAATGTTACTCATCACGCTTCCCAATGTCCTAAATACAGATAAGGACGAAACAAAACAGCGTCTAGTACAGACAGGCGGTCATGTGCTTAAGGCAAAGCTTCAATTTGCCCAAGAATGCACAAGCACAGCGTGACTATATATCGTTTTCACCCACTCGTTCAGTGTGCACGTTCTATTGGATAAAAGTATTTTAAAAATGCTCCTATGTTGCGCCAAGGGATTAAAGCTATTCTTGATGGAGTGTTGGCCTTTCTGTACCACTGATGACTCCACCCCTTTATCTACGTATACACAGTGCAGCGGGTGGTGAACTGTGAAGTACAAAGAGTGTTACGCATGTCACTTGTCATCCGGGTGTTTACAGCATCTCGCTGTGTAAACACACTACAAGCTTCTTCTAACTTCCACTAAAAATGCTCATTATACCTTTAAAGGAAGTCGCAATTGGTTTAAATCACTGTAAATGTAAAAAGTACGGGCACATATACATAACACGCGAAGAATCAGGAGTCGGGATGCTATAAACAGAACTCTGTTTTCCCCAAACATGACCTTTGCTGAATAAATGTATTGACTAGCGGGTTGGATTCTAGCACAACTCCTGCTCACACACAAGTCAGAAAAAAGAGGACCAGTGACCAAATGGATCAACTTCCTTACCGTAATAGATACTGCTGAAAAAACATTCAAGTCAACATTCAAAATAAATTCACCAGAAGCTGAAATTCCAGCTGTTTTCCTGTCTGATGGGACTATGTACACGAACCAGCACATGATTTACATGAACCTTTATATATATATATATATATATATATATATATATATATATATATATATATATATATATAGAGGCATTAAAAAGAGAACACTAATACAGTATACCAGCGAGAACATGCTTATTAATATGATCCAGAACCAGATCGAGAAAACAAATGATTCATTCCTTAATTCCTTAATTGTCAGTCCTTTAATGGACACGCCAATGCTTATTCCAGTTTAAAACACGCCCTCGGCTGCCTGAACTGTCGCCAAAGACACTGATTATGAACTCCGACCCTACGGGGCTTAAAGATATTTTATCTTCTGTTGCTCATTTTGCCATGCTTTACTGGGAAAGAGTTTCCCCCTCGCCTTATTTGGCATGTTAGATAGTAATTCAAATGAAAACTTTCACTGACATCCTAGATAGTAACTTTAAGCCCAAAAAAGGCTTAAAGTCTGGGTATCTCGTTGTGTTCTGTAGTCGTGTGGTTATGGCTGTAGTGTTTGTAGCCCTTAACTGCCTGAATGTCCAGTAAAAACACCTTCGGTGAACCAGAATGAGGAGAAAATGGGCAGATATAAACGAAAGGACATAAATAGCCAAGAGAGGCTTTGGGACAAATGAGTGTTAAGTTGAGAGGCTAAGGCAGAGCCCAAGGACTTCCATCTGTAGAGTTTAAATGAGTTAAAAACCAAAAGGGCAACACAACTGGAAAGAAATAATGAGATCAATCCTAATTAGACATCAGTGCCGTAGTCCCTTATTTGTGCTAAAGGAGAAGGGGGAGGATGAGAGCTATGTGGCTTCCCCAAGGCTGGACATTAGTTATGGGTTTGGGATAAACACACACACACACACACACACACACACACACACACACACACACACACACAACCATTTATTCACTTAAGACTATTTAGGAGAGAGTACAAGACTAAGAACAGCGATGATTAAACAAGGACATGCTTTCCATTTAAAACTTCCATAATAAACTGATTCAGGGAATGTGACATTTCAGTTCAGTTAACGACCTTACAAAATTATTTCCATGGCTCTGCGACAATCCTGATCAACATTAAACGATGACACGGAAGCCCCAAAACATCCATACAACGCTGGCCTGCTAGCTAACTTACAGTAAATGAAATTTACACACGCCTTGCAGAATCCGCAAAAAGTTAATCATTAAAAAAAAAAAAAAAAAACAAACAAACAAACAAAAAAAAAAAAAACAGGGATCCTTAAAATTGCATTTTGTTGTTTATTTAGTCCTGCCCTTAATAAGCCATTTCACATAACAGATGTTTACACATAATCCACAACACACAATAATGACTGAATGTCCACAAATGAACCAGTTCAAAAGTTTACATACGACTCAGTTCCATTGAGCTCGATACTAAAGGATGTTATTGCTTTCACATCCCTTATAGCAAGACGTTCCCTACTGTTGCATTGGAAGTCTGCTAAATATCCATCTATCTCCCAGTGGCTAAAGGACATGATGTTTTTTCTAAAACTCGAGAAAATAAGGTATACGATGAAGGGTTGTACGGACAAGTTTTTTTTTTTAATAAATGGCATCCCTTTATCGAATAATTTATGGAGTTACAGACACTTCCCACTTAAATTTTTGTGCCTGTTGTTGGGTCTTACAATATCTATATAACCAGCGATAGTTGATTCTGGGGGAATTGTGAACAACTGTGGGGGGGGGTGGGTTTACTTTTAATTTTGTTTTCCTTTGTTAGTATAAAAAGAAAAAAAAAACAACCTGTGAATGTTTACTGCTGTGTGTTGCTCAATTTGTTTTCTTTTCTTTTCTCTTCTCAATGGAATATTTGGGAAAGGGAGGGGAGGAGAGAAGAAAAAAGGTGATGTTCAGCAGACATGTTTGGTAGACGTGTTCAGCAGAAATGTTCAGCAGAAATGTCCAGCAGAAATGTTCATAGAAATGTTTAGTTCAGCAGAAATGTCCAGCAGAAATGTCCAGCAGAAATGTTCAGCAGAAATGTCCAGCAGAAATGTTTAGTTCAGCAGAAATGTTCAGCAGAAATGTCCAGCAGAAATGTCCAGCAGAAATGTTTAGTTCAGCAGAAATGTTCAGCAGAAATGTCCAGCAGAAATGTTTAGTTCAGCAGAAATGTCCAGCAGAAATGTTTATTTCAGCAGAAATGTCCAGCAGAAATCTCCAGCAGAAATGTCCAGCAGAAATCTCCAGCAAAAATGTCCAGCAGAAATGTTTAGTTCAGCAGAAATGTCCAGCAGAAATGTCCAGCAGAAATCTCCAGCAGAAATGTCCAGCAGAAATGTTTAGTTCAGCAGAAATGTCCAGCAGAAATGTTCAACAGAAATGTTCAGCAGAAATGTTCAGTTCAGCAGAAATGTTCAGCAGAAATGTTTAGTTCAGCAGAAATGTCCAGCAGAAATGTCCAGAAGAAATGTTCAGCAGAAATGTTCAGCAGAAATGTTTAGTTCAGCAGAAATGTCCAGCAGAAATGTTCAGCAGAAATGTTTAGTTTAGCAGGATTGTCCAGCAGAAATGTTCAGCAGGAATGTTTAGCAGAAATGTTCAGCAGAAATGTTCAGCAGAAATGTTTAGTTCAGCAGAAATGTTCAGCAGAAATGTCCAGTAGAAATGTTCAGCAGAAATGTCCAGCAGAAATGTTCAGCAGAAATGGCCAGCAGAAATCTCCAGCAGGAATGTCCAGCAGAAATGTCCAGCAGAAATGTTTAGTTCAGCAGAAATGTCCAGCAGAAATGTCCAGCAGAAATGTTCAACAGAAATGTTCAGCAGAAATGTTCAGTTCAGCAGAAATGTTCAGCAGAAATGTTTAGTTCAGCAGAAATGTCCAGAAGAAATGTTCAGCAGAAATGTTTAGTTCAGCAGAAATGTCCAGCAGAAATGTCCAGCAGAAATGTTCAGCAGAAATGTTCAGCAGAAATGTTTAGTTTAGCAGAATTGTCCAGCAGAAATGTTCAGCAGGAATGTTCAGCAGGAATGTTTAGCAGAAATGTTCAGCAGAAATGTTTAGTTCAGCAGAAATGTTCAGCAGAAATGTCCAGTAGAAATGTCCAGCAGAAATGTCCAGCAGAAATGTTTAGTTCAGCAGAAATGTTCAGCAGAAATGTTTATTTCAGCAGAAATGTCCAGCAGAAATCTCCAGCAGAAATGTCCAGCAGAAATCTCCAGCAGAAATCTCCAGCAGAAATGTTTAGTTCAGCAGAAATGTTCAGCAGAAATGTTTATTTCAGCAGAAATGTCCAGCAGAAATCTCCAGCAGAAATGTCCAGCAGAAATCTCCAGCAGAAATCTCCAGCAGAAATCTCCAGCAGAAATGTTTAGTTCAGCAGAAATGTTCAGCAGAAATGTCCAGCAGAAATGTTCAGCAGAAATGTTTAGTTCAGCAGAAATGTTCAGCAGAAATGTCCAGCAGAAATGTTCAGCAGAAATGTTCAGCAGAAATGTCCAGCAGAAATGTTCAGCAGAAATGTTCAGCAGAAATGTTTAGTTCAGCAGAAATGAAACTGGAAAAAAAAAGTTTACATACAGTACGCTTGATTCTTAATACTGTGTGTCGTTACCTGGATGATCATCTGCGGTTTTTATGTTTTGTGAAAGGCTATATGATGTTGAGATCCATCTTTTCACACTGAGGACAACTGAGGGACTCGTGCACGACTATTACATAAGGTGCAAACATTCACTGATGCCCAAGAAGGCAACACGATGCATTAAGAGCCAGGGGGGTGTAAACTCCAGTGTCAGTGCTTTGTCATAGAGGTAAATCTGCGTCTTTACGTTTTCTAATAAAGTCTGAGGGCTTTGCACTTTTTCGTTAACATGAAGTTGAAGCTTACATTTTTTTCTTCTTATTAACTTCGAGGGAGAAACTCGAGAGAGAACTGTTTATAGCTGCATTAACAAAAGTCATAACAGGAACTAACTTCACAAGTTTCAAGTTTACAAGTTTCACAACATTACAATTACTATAAATGGATTAAAAAAAAGTACATACTGTTATCCTTTAAGTAATCATAAAAAATTGTAATCGTTGGCAAAAAACAAAAAAAAACAACAACATTTGCATGGAAACAGTAGCTCTGCTTCTGACTGGATTGCATCACAAAAGCCCATGGTTGATTATTTTCCTACAATAGCATGCCCCATCATGTTTTGTTCCTCACTCAACCTTCAACCTATCAAACAATTCTAATCCATATCGATTCTTTTTCAAGGTTTGAAATTTCATATAAGGGTACAAGTCCCACAAACGTTCACCCGTCAGTTCCCAGTACTGAACCGTACTTGAAGTACAGTGTGTTTAACCTGTCTGAAGCGAGAGCAAGCAGGAGGCAGACGCTGTGGTCGTTGCTGCTGCTGCCCTTTGAGAGAGACGCAGGCCTGTGCTAACAGCCCATGATGCTCCACTGGAGTGAGAGCGATTAAAGTGGGTCACGAGCACCGTGACTTTTGTGGCCCGGACCGCAAGATGACATTTCGATCCGAGCAGGAGCTCTGAATTACACTAAAGCACTAGAGCATGGAACAGATTTCGAAGCAGACTGCAGCGTGGAAGACCTGATAGCTTCTTCTGTCTGTGATCACGCTGTGTGAAATGTGCTCTTGCGGGAGTTCAGACAGCGCTTGGGCAAAGTAGTTTTCGTCGGAATTATATTTAGATTAGGAACTGTGATAGGAAAAAAAGATTTCTAAATGCAGGCGTATTTATGTATGTATTTACATACAAGATCTGGAGGCACGTCTAATCAGAGGTTCATTCTCTGAAAGAAAAAAAAAAAAAATGACTGAAAGGTAAATGGTCTAATAGGCGTGTTAAGCCTTATGAGTTGTAGGAGTGAGTCTCTGACAAGTTTCTTCACTCCAACAGAAGAAGAAACTGCTTACGCCGGACACTATAATATCCTCGTACCATTGTCCTTTTCACTCTCTGTGGATCTTGACTAGCAGTAGCTACACTCGTGTGACAGGCCGCTTTCTCCCTGGAGGTCATGAGCCCATTCGAGAAGGTAAACATGTCCAGGCCGGTGAGCTAAAACCAGTGAGATGGCACACTGCGGGCAACGATCGCAGTGCATGACACCATTCCTCCAAGCCTGGTCATGACCTTGCCTGGCTACTGCGTGGGCCGGAAGACAAACACAAACACACAAACCTGGGCCGAGTCAAAAGGAATACAAGCTTGAGCTGACCATCCACGTATTAGAACATTAGTCAGTAGTTAGCGAGTGTTTCGTTTCTGCCCTTAATATAGCGGCGAAACTAGAATGGGCCTTTATAGTGATTTATCTGAGCCCTACCCTACTCACTTTCATCATCTACTTCGGGGTAGACTAATGCAGCAGCGGGTAATGACCACAGATTTTGATGCGGAAGGACGTCATTAATAATACACAGCGTCAAACTAAATTAAGTTGACAGGCTACTATCCATCCACCCATTCATCTGTTTTCCAGACCTCTTACCATACACATGGTTGCGAGGGAGCCGGGAGCCTGGACGGGGTGCCAACCCATCACCGGGCACAATCGCACACAATTTGGAAATGCCAATGAAAGTGGTGTAGCGTGAACTTAGCCTTGGTGGTTAGCACGTTTGCCTCGCACCTCTGGGGTTGGGGGTTTGACTCCTGCTTCAGGGGTTTCCTCTGGGTACTCTGGTTTCCTCCCCAGTCCACATATTCATTTCTTTCATTAGAAAACTAACATCTGATTTACAAAATTTGCTCTCTCATTGGTTGTAGCTCGTCGTCGCAAGCCCTGCCAGTGACGAGGCTCTTCACACTGCAGGATGTGGAGTCGCCTGAAAACTCCAGATATTTATCATGCCAAATATCAGTGTTGTTATTGAGTAACTCACGTTGTCGAGTAGTTCACACATGATGATTGACTGCCGATTGGCGAGCGCCGATTGCTCGCCGAGTTGCCTCCGATCAAAGGGTTTTTGTTGGCAAGCTCAGCGACTTGCAAATCGGGCTTAAAATCGTGCAGAGTGAACTAGGCTGACGCCACCGTGGCCCCAATATAGGCTACTAATGAGAGAATTTCTAGCGTAACCATGTAATAGGCAGTTTAGAGTCGATAAAATTTCCGACACAGCTACATCTCAAAAACCACACAAAAGACCTAAAACTAGCCCAAAACATTTGGGCATTAAACACGTATATTCCCCTTCCCCGATCAAACTCGACGCATAAATTAAAGCCGATTCTGTGAAACTGATATTCAAGTCTTTGTTTTCTCTGAACAGTTGGCGTTTAAATGAGAAATGCCACATTGTTCTTGCTCTGCTTGAAAACTGGAGCTGGGGATATCACGGCCCTGACCCCTCACTGCTCTGTATCCCCGTCTGCCCTCGGCTTGCCTTATATAGTCACAGCCGACTCTTCTTGTTTACTCACGCTGTCCGTTGATTGGCTGCTTCCCTGATTGTTCCCACCTGCTCTTCTTTTTTCCCCCCACTTTGTGTGTTTATTCGAACCTCTGTGTTTCTGTGTGCGGTTGCAAAATTGTGCTTGTTTGTCTGCATTGCTAAGCTGTGTTTTTAAAAGTCTTCGTTCCGGGTTTGTAATGTACACCCCTGCCCAGTGTACTGACCACAATTATGGCAATACAGCCTTAATAAACGTGCGACGTGTACGCGCTTGCGTCATGCACCTCGTAAAGCGCCTCTGACACGAGCCACTGGAGAATATATACAGTATATTCAACAGCGCGTCACAAAATATTGGTTGAAGAAAAAGAACTTGAAGTATTTATAATTATAAACATATATATGCTTTATATATATATATATATATATATATATATATATATATATATATATATTATATACATAAAAAGGGGCATAAGATGCGTCAGTCTTCTTTAAGCTGCATCCGCTGAAACTGAGGTGAGAAAACATTAAAGAACACATATCTTAATGTGCTCGGGCTTATGTGTGGTTTCTGCATGCACACACACACAGCTCAATTAGCACGATGAGCTGCGCAGACATGAATGTGTGTCGGCGATGACGGAAGGTCTCGTATGAGTGAGTCAAAAAGGAAGAGCACTAGTGTTGTGCATGAAACATCTGGCACACAGTTCCTCTGTCCCTGTCTACTAGATATAACACTTTTCTCTTCTAAAAACGATAATGGAACCTTGATACTCAAACCAATATATATATATATATATAAAAGATAATTTTTAACTGAAGGATTTCATGCAAGATGATGTTACCATATAGCCAGTCCGTACAGGATTTCACAGAGTTTTTCTGAGATGCTTGATTCTGCTTTTTTTGTGCTTTTTCTTTTGTGGAAAACTGCTCGAATTGGCGAAATTGCAATTGCACGAAATTGTTTTGCGCGGTCTTTCGCAGTGGTGTTTGTTGGTAAATGAGACCTTTGAGCTGTACTCGTGAATTCGAAGAGGGCTTGGGCTGAACGTGCGTCGTGATGACGTCACACGACTCGTCTCGGCCCAAATCTGCGGACAATCTGTGATAATTCTGAAAAATCGCAAGCTCCTCAAAAGATTGCGGAGTTTGCGCGATTTTGCGTTCGTTTCCACGACTGCAAGAATCGCGAAATCCTGGAGGGACTGTACAGGATCGATATACACTACCGGTCAAAAGTTTGTGGACACTCAACTGGAATGTTTCTCATGATCTTTAAAAAGCTTTTGATCTGAAGGTGTATGATTAAATGCTTGAAATGGGTGTTGTATAATTGTATTTACAAAAAAATATTTTTTTTTAGACGGGACAACTCGGAGCGAAATATTCCGAAAAGCAGCCACTAAGTGCGCAGCGTAGGTGGGAACTCCTTTAATGCGCTTTAAAAAGCATCTCAGGGAAATTCCTCAAGAGATCGGTCGAGAAAATGTCGAATACAATTCTGGAAATTTGACGCAGAAAGGGGGTCGACTTTGAAGATGCTAAAATACTCAATTATTTTGATTTATTTTGGATTTTTTTATTACAATATAATTCCCATAGTTTCATTTGTGTTACTCCAGAGTTTTGATGACTTTATTATTATTATTCTAAAATGTGGGAAATTTTTTAAAATAAAAATAAAGAATAAATGTGTCAAAACTTTTGACAGGTAGTACATCTTTTTTTAAATCGAATAAACAATAAACAAACAAAGAAATAAATAAACACAGCAACTCCAGTATAACTGAGTTATAATATAGATATCATTCTTCATTCATGCCAAATATAACTAATATAAATAATAACAAATCACTATAAGTATCATTATAAGTAAAATAAATCAAATGTCCAATCCTTTGGCTTTAGGTAACCTCTATTTCACATTCCTACAGGCAGATATTGCGAAGATGGAACTTAAGGGTTTGTGTGTTTGTGGCCAGAACTGTCCAAAACTCCCTCTGACATGGTCACACAGCTGGATTGAGCTCAAATCAGTCAGTGTCTGTGCTCAGAGATACAACATGAACCTGGTGACAGTGATGACGGATGCCGCTTTCCGTATGTTTATCATCATTTCAGCTCTCTTGGGGAGGACACAAAGCCAAGGCCACAGAGCAAAAGCCTCCTGGGGCCATATGAGCTCTCACACACATACACTGAAGGAGAGAGAGCAAAGGGAGGGGCAGAGAAATGGCCACAGGGTGAGAGCGAGGGGGGGGTGGGGGGTGGGAGAGGGGGAGAGAGAGAGAGAGAGAGAGAGAGAGAGAGAGAGAGAATGCCTCGAGTTATAGAGCAGCTCAGAGCTGATAGGAACGGACGTGCTGCTGATTAGTCAACTCACAGCCACCACTGTGCGTGCACACACACACACACACAAACACATTATGTTTTACTCTTCATATTAGGGGTGTACAGCTCTCCTTCTGCACATCATAATCAAAATAAGTACACATGTAAAATGTAAATCTATGGTAGGATATTAGAGCAGTTTTACAGGTGATTTGATGAGGTGCGATTCAGAATTGAGAGCAGTTCAAACTACTTGAATTGAAGAGAAAAGTGGGAGTGGGACATAAAAGGAAAAAGAAGCCACGCCTCCCTGGGCGTGATGGGCATAGAGGTCATGTCTGTTCCATTGGGGTTCACATAACCAGAAGCCTCCTTCTCTGGGACTGACCCCAAGGCCATGTCATTTTCATTCTGAATGTGAAACCCAGAGGCCACACCCCCTGTATTGTGATTGTTAAAGCTAGAGGCCACACCTCCTTATCTGGGTGTTGTGGTGTGGAGAGAAAAAAAAGAAAAGAAAAAAAACCTCTTTTGCTGTGACTGACAGGCACAGAGGCCACACCTCCTTCACTTACATGAACAGGCACAGAAGCCACACCTCCTTCACTTACATGAACAGGCAGAGAAGCCACACCTCCTTCACTGACATGAACAGGCAAAGGAACCACACCTCCTTCACTTACATGAACAGGCACAGAAGCCACACCTCCTTCACTTACATGAACAGGCACAGGAGCCCCACCTCCTTCACTTACATGAACAGGCACAGAAGCCACACCTCCTTCACTTACATGAACAGGCACAGGAACCACACCTCCTTCACTTACATGAACAGGCACAGGAACCACACCTCTTTCACTTACATGAACAGACACAGAAGCCACACCTCCTTCACTTACGTGAACAGGCACAGGAACCACACCTCTTTCACTTACGTGAACAGGCACAGGAACCACACCTCCTTCACTTACAGGCACAGAAGCCACACCTCCTTCACTTACAGGCACAGGAGCCACACCTCCTTCACTTACAGGCACAGAAGCCACACCTCCTTCACTTACATGAACAGGCACAGGAACCACACCTCCTTCACTTACATGAACAGGCACAGCAACCACACCTTCACTTACATGAACAGGCACAGAAGCCACACCTCCTTCACTTACATGAACAGGCACAGGAACCACACCTCCTTCACTTACATGAACAGGCACAGGAGCCCCACCTCCTTCACTTACAGGCACAGAAGCCACACCTTCTTCATTGACACGAACAGGTACAGAAGCCACACCTCCTTCAATTACAGGCACAGAAGCCACACCTTCTTCACTGACAGCCATAGACACCACTCCTCCTTCACTGACACGAACAGGCACAAAAGCCACACCTCTTTCACGGACAAGCACAGCGGCCAGACCTCCTTCATTGGCACTGACATCCACAGAGGAAACACCTCCTCCACTGACACACAAAAGCCACACCTCTTTCACTGCCACTGACATGCACAAAAGCCACACCTCCTTCACTGGCACTGACAGGCCTGAAGGCCACGTCTTCTTCATTCTGAATGTCAAACTTTGAGGCCACGCCTCCTATATTGCGACTGTTAAAAGCCAGAGCTCACACCTCATTTGCTGGGACTAACAAGAAAAAGCCTACAATTAAAAAACAGCGCAACAGTAAAAGAAAAGTACATGTGCTCTTGCACTTCACAAGTATGAAAATGCAAATGTTGATTCTGTACCCACTGCCTGCCAACTTTCTCCCAAAACACGCTGCTTTGAAATGGTGCCGCCTTTCAAATCTGTGAAACTTTGTACCCCTACTCAATATACCTCTATCCCTGCATGCTTGTTTGCATGTGTGTGTGCTCACACATATCTTTGTGTGTGTTTGCATGCCTTTATGCCTACCTTGAGGAGATAGATGGGTATGTTGCTGAAGTCCACCGGGAGTTTGAGCAGAAAGCGAGCAGAAAACTCGCCTGTCTGGAAAACACAGGCATAAAGTCCATCAACACACACATGAACATGCACACGGTGCAAAACACACAGTGCTACTCGGTACAGGCGAGGAAAACAATGTGCTGAAGGTCAGAAGAGTGAAGCGGAGAAAAAAATAAGTAAAACAGCGCTGAAGTGGACATTTGGTCTGATTCTGGTAAACATATCAGTGCGGTCATGACGGCTTTCGCCAGCCGATGTAGCATCCCAGAACCAATCATGGGACAGGGCTGGGAGACATCAGGATATAATATTGATACTGTAATATATCAAAATATCATTTTCTGACATTACTGTGAGCCGTTCTCGAACTTTTATTGCTCAAACAAAGAGGTTTGCAGTATTATGTTTCTATAACTGCTTCATTTCTCATTTCCTCAATTTACATACACATCCAAATGATCGTTTGATGTTGACCATCATGTTACATGCATTCTGACTTGCATCATCATAATATGCTCTTCTGCAATGTTTTGTAATAGCTGTCAGTTATCCCACAAACCACAGGTTTATTTGCCACATCCCTTTAGCGGCAATGAAGCAATGCATTCAAATACATACACACCCACACAGTACATTTCCCACATCTCAGTGCTTCAGGTGCTCTGTACACAATGCACACAAGAGTTTGAATTCTGCTGCATCACCTATCTACAGAATCCACTGATACAAATCTGATACGGTCTTTTACACTTCGGTTTCTGTATATGTTTTTTCTTCTTCTTAAAAATAAACTCATTTCAACATACAAAGCAAAACACGAGACGACGAACAGATGATGTTGGAACAGCTGTACTTTTAGTAGTATTAAGAAGAATCACCCTAAAACCACGTACATGCTCACACTCCTGATTCTACCAAGACAGGATTGGCCGTGCTTTTTTTTTTTTTTGGATGGATCTGTGCTGACTGATGCCGGAGAGCAAACAGTGATTTAATCACTTTCTAATTATCGAAAGCGTTAAAAGTATTCGTAAACTGTTCGAGTCAACATTTTGTCATACACATATGTAACTTTATGTAAGAAAACGAGGGTGCTGCATTTTTAAGCAGGAAAATCAAGATGACACGAGATTATTGAGAGATATGTAAAGGGGGCGGGGCTTCCAGGAGTGCCAGTTATGCTGCATTTGAATAAAGGTCAACAACGGAAACACCTTTTCTGACCTCTGACTTGAAAACAAAGAAAGCGCCCTCCAAACATGGAACTCCTACTCACGATGGTCTTCCTCAACTCAAATCAACATGGCTGCTCATATCATCAGCAGTAATCAAAGTAGCACTTCTTACCATTACACGACTTAAACGAGCATTAAACTGCACCTATTATGGTTTTGAAACGTGCCTACTTTCGTTTTAAAGGTCGCAAACAATAGATTTACATGCATCCAAGGTCAAAAAACACTTTAGTGTGCTTATAATTTAAACTGCAGCATTACTTTTTCCCCCCAGTGTCACAAACGACTCGTTCAATGATCCGTTCTAAATATTCATTCTAAACTCCTCCTTTCTGATTGGTCAGATGTCCCAGTCTGTTGTGATTGGTTTACCAAAGTCAGTGTGTGTCTAAAAGGTTCAGGCTGTTCTCGAGCAGCCGATGAAGACCAGAGGCGGGACTTTTTGTTACAAACCTACGTAGCTTAGTACAGGAAATAAAGTCTGGAATCACTAACGACTCGTTTCAGCTGTTCAGAATCACCTCCTTCTTTTGGGAGTCCATAACCCTGTTTGTTGTGCGCTTTGATTTTTGAAACTTTGCAGACGTTTTTACATTCACAAACAGCTCTATAATACACTACATGAAAGGTAATATCTGAAAAACCATAATAGGTGCACGTTAAATGAGTTGTGTATACAAGAATGTACATTAGATCAGTCAACATACAAACATACCCCACCCATCTTTCCACCCTTTTGAAGTGTTAAATCCATTACCCAGCTGTTCTTGCGTCCGGCGTAGATCTCCATGCTGCGGCCATAGTTGGGGTCCTCGAGCAGGCTGTCGTATTCAAAGAGCAGGCGTGAGCTGTCTCTCAGCCTCTGGCACTGGTACTGGTGGTACTGCTGCAGGAGTTCCTTCACCAGCTGCAGCAGGCACTCAGGGTCGCCGGCATCCCAGGCCACCAGGTGCTAACACACCAACACACCAAGTTAGCTTTCAGGATACTTCAATGCAGTCTCAGTTTTGGCAAAACTTCTATCATGGTACAACTTCTGATCAGTAACACACTGTTGAGGGATAGTGTAGATCTCACCGGGCATTGGTAGCTCAGTGGTTAAGGTGTTGGTCTAATGCTCACATGGTCATGAGTTCAAACCCCAGCACCACCAAGCTGCCATTGCTGGGCCCTTGAATCTCAATTGCCCTCAATTGCTCAGATGTATGAACGAGATAAATGTAAGTCGCTTTGGATAAATACCGTAAATGGTACTGTGCTCATTCCAGGACTCTTACTCAAATATGAACATCCTTTCAACACACGTGGTACTGTGTGACTTTACAGTCGAAAAGTAATGATTTATAATCCCACTAGTTGGTGTCATCCAGAAGAAGACGAGTTCCTCTACAGGTTTCTTCCTCATGACTTCTCGGGGAGTTTTCACTTGCCACTCTTACCTCTGGCTTGCTCATTAGTGATCTAAATCGACATCTGGATTTCTGTAAAGCGGCACTGAGACAAGGTCTATTATTAAAATACAACTGAACTGAATTGAATTAAGGTAGCCTGGAAGAATTAGAAGTCTTATCACACCTAATAAAACTAGCTATTTAAATAAATGACACTGAAATTAAGGAGTCCGTACTTAAAAGTTTAGGTAGAGCTAAAATATTATTTTGGAACCAGAACCTAACCGGATGTTGATATTATTGACCGTGAAGGGGAGAAAAAAGTGATTCGATTTGTTCCTTGTTCATTTTATAGATCACAGTAAGTCGTACTGTAATTCAAAAGCACATCAGCAAGTCTGTGAGATGTTACTTGACAACTTGTTGTGGTTTGAGGTAGTTATTTACAGAAAAGGTTTGAGCTCCAGCAAAACATGTCTTGAGTGAAGGACTACATTTGGGGTAAGTTTAAAACAAGTCGTATCAAGCTCACTTCCTGGTCTATTGACCCATAATTACAATCTCCCATCATCCTCCTTAAGAGAAAATGGCTGTCCCACAGGATATCCAGTAGTTTCTTTCATCTCCCGACTCTTCATGTCTCGCTCTATTCACAAAGAATTGTGGAATTCAGCAATACTTCTGCCAAAGTGTTTTAACAATGTGGTCCAAAGGATAAGAAAAATAAGCTACTGAGATTACTGGCAAAAGAGGAAGGCGACTCATATGGAGGAGATAAGAACAACCTTGTTTCCATGCCAAATTCTCCACAATGGTTTGGAATGCAATAGTGCACCATTAATTAAGAACAAGGCATAAAAAATTATTTTTTAAAAACCAAAACAATAAACCCAGGATTGTTATTCTACGTTCTGGCATTAGGGTTGGGGACGTGTGTGGCAGCGACGAGAACTGAGTGGGTGTTTGCCAGAAACAGAGCTTTCAGAGAATGTGTGAGCGGAGAGCTCATTCTTGCCAGCACAGTCTGCTTCCCTCATTTTGCAGACCTCTCCTCCTACAGGCTGACCTAATTTGCATAAGTGATCCCTGATTTGCATGAGCTTTCCTGACGAGGAAACAGGTATGTAAATTCATCGCATGGGGCGAAACCCACCATCCTCTTCACTGGCCGGATTCTATAAAACGGTGCTCCAAACTCCCGAGGGGTAATTGCTCCCTGAAGTGTGAAGGCTCGCAAAACCTTAAAATAAATCGCAGTGACACCGAATCATACTTGGAAAGAAAGAGACAAGAAAATGATAAAAGGCAAAAAAAAAGAGCTAATGATAATAGATTAGCACATAAGCATCTGCACAGACTAGTCGTCTAGTCAACTAATACATTGACTAGTTGTCACAGTTGTGATGTCACCTAGATGGGTGGTAGGAAAAAAACAACAACCCAGAGAGGCAGATGGTAAAGAAAGCAGGCTAGATGTCACTATCCAATCCCACTTAGATAGTTTAGTCTATAGGCAGCTCATGTCAACTCACAGAGCTTAATGAAGAATCATTTTCAGACTCCAGTGAAGCCAGATTCGATCATGGTGGTTCAAATCCCTGGGTTTTTTCAACCTGGAAAAACCTCCCAGATGCTGCTGAAGACATAACATCCTCCATTCAAGGAAGGTCGGTTAACCACTATTCGGACGGCTGTGTTGATGGCAGGGTTTTCCCTATCTGAGAAATGCTTTGGTGTAGTGCCTAAGTGTTCTTGCGGAGCACCTTAACCTGAACCAACATAAAAAAAAAGGCATGACATATCTAAATGAATGTAAAAACAACTGTGAGTTCTATTCGCTGAAAAAACAAAACAACAACAACAACAAAAAACCCAGAGGGATGGCTTGATCTCAAATGGAAAGGTAAGCTGGCAACGTAATCAGTGTCCGGACGTACGTTTATGTGGTTGGCCTGGGGCAGATGCTCATCGCAAAGCTAATCAAACAGCTGATTGGATATTTCTCCGAACTCGGGAAAGTAGTTACAACCATGGACTCGGATAAGCAAAACAAGCCATCGATAAGGTAAACCTCGACGAAGAATAAATGATGTATCAACGTTTTTTTTAGGGAGTAATTCATGTGGATGTTAAGTATAGAGACAGCAGATAGAGAAAAGATACAAAATAATTGGTAACCTTGATAACGGACATCGATATTCATGTACTGAATTAATGTACGTTAGCCAGAGAAGCTAGTTAGTCGACGTTACATTAAGATACCTTGACTGAGCTAACGTTAGTATCTAACATGGCTCAGTAGCTAAACAAAGTTAGGCTGTGTTCACACGTGACATGTTTTTCTGATGTAAACCGCTGGTCAAAGCATTTTTTCATTTCTACATGTATATATATATAAAAAGCTGTTCCAAAATAGTGGTTAAGAAGAACTGAAGGACAGTGAAGTGTTCAAAGAGAGGGCTGCATGTTTCAAGTTAAGGTAATCCACATATATTTTGATTAAATCTCAAACATCTTATTTGGTGAATTGAATAGACTTTCTTTCACACACACATATATACACACTCATATATTATATACACACATACATACATATATATACACACATATATATATATATATATATATATATATATATATATATATATATATATATATATATACACATACAAACATATATACATATACATATATATATATATATATATATATATATATATATATATATATATATATAAATAATTTCACTCCTCAACCACCACCACCCACCTGAACCCAGACAGCACTTAAGCCCTCTGAAGCCCTGGGGAAAACCCTGGATGGGCATGAGCTTCCATGCTGTGCGTGCTCAGTTACAGAATCAACAGTTCCAGCTGAGTGCAATTGAATACACAGATTTATTATTTTGCACATTTATTGTTCTGATTTATTTACATTTACGGCATCTGGCAGACGCCCTTATTTATCTCATTCATACAACTGAGCAATTGAGGGTTAAGGGCCTAACAGTGGTAGCTCAGCTGGGGCTTGAACTCCAGATCAGCAACCCAGAGCCTTTAACCACTATTTTCAGCTGTGAACTGAAGTTGCATTGACACAGTCGTTGCTTTAGTTATGTAAACCCTAAAGTACACAGTCATCTGAATGATCATCAAAACGCAGTGGTCACTAAGCAATTCGCTATAAATCAAACCCAGGCTTTAAACTAACATATTTGAACACCTAACACTGTTTTCAGAGTGTGAAATGACAGTGATACAGCTCTAAATTTCACTTTTTCAATGACTCAGTCTGTATCCAAGCTCTATTAAGCGGAGTTCGAGCAGACCGGACGTCCATTCAGGCTCACACTGAGTAACTTATTAAGCGCACAATCCAGAGTATGCGGCTGAAATTGAAGGATTTAATTGAAATGCCTGCAAAAGAATGTTGAGAGAGATGATGGAGGCTCAGCGGCATACAGAGCATAATGGTCGGAAACAGTCTGCTATAGGGAGAACCGCAACAACAACAACAACAAAATCCCTCTCATTAGGACACTTCAGCAATCCATTCACATGCAGGAAGACAAGAGTGCGGACAGAGATATGCACGCACACCTGAATTGTTTTGCCTCTAAGGCATTATCTTTAGAAGCTACAGCATTTGCAGGTTGAAGGTACTGTCCTCTATCTTTTCACTTAACAGCTAATCTGCTGTAAAGCAGTCGCTTCAGGGCGTAAAGCCTCCATTATTCCAGACATGATAATTCAGGAGAAAGATGGTGCCTGATGATAATGGAGAAGAATGCATGAGGCATTTTCCCTTTACAAATTCCAGCGATCTTTACAGCCAGACTTTGGGAATTTCCCCAAAACGGGTGTGTTTGGAGGTTTTTTTGTTTTTTGTTTTTTTTTTTAAACCGAAACTGTCTTGACCTCTTAATCATTGCATTCTGCCTTTTAGAGCGATATGATCATGATTCATGAGTCTCATCCCTAACTCCAGGATTACCCGGGAGAAGCAATGTTATTATCCATAATGAAATCATCAAGATTCCACGTGGGAGGAGCGGTCATGAGAAAGTTCAAGTCTCCGTATGAGAGGAGTTCTTTTCTGGACAGTGTCTTAAGATTTAAAAAAAAAAAAAACACACTTGATTGATTTCATTGACAAGACTTGCGTTCCATAATTACCAGGTTTGAAAGATGGACACTGAACAGTGCAGCTACGTTACTTAAACAGTCTAGCGCTCTTCAAAACAGGAGAGATGAAGTACAGATTCTGCACACAGCTGTTCAAGTTCCTGTGAAACTAGCCAATCGTTGGCGTCTATGAGCTCAGGTATGCGGAAGAGGGCAGATGACATTTTTTTTCTCCGAGTGTGTTACTCAGATCAAACTGGGGAAAAAATGGAGGAAAATTTTAAAAAGTACTTGTTTTAAGAAAAGCAACATTTGGATTCAGAAATAAATGGTACACATGCGCATTAACTTCACTATTCAAATCTGCCTTAAAACAATTTGAACCACAATCCTCCACCCTTTACAGTGAAATAAATCTATATTAAAACTAGTGTGTTGAAAGTGGTAGTGTATTGAAAGTATAAAAATATGGTTCCTTTTCACGGTGGCTTAGTGGTTAGCACGTTTGCTTCGCACCTCAGGGGTTGGGGATCAAATCCCACCTCCACCGTGTGTGCATGGAGTTTGCACGTTCTCCCCGTGCTTTGCGGGTTTCCTCCCCCAGACCACAGACGTGTTGTAGGCTGACTAACATTTCCAAAATTGTCCGTATTGTGTGAACGTGAGTGATTGTGCCCTGCGATGAGGTAGAACCCCATTCAGGGTGTCCCCCACATTGTTCCCCGAGTCCCCTTGGAGAGGCTCCAGGCTCCCCCTCGACCCTGTGTGGGACAAGCGGTATTGAAAATGAACGGTTCCTTGTAACAAGAATACTCCAGAAAAAAAACTAACAAAAGACAAAAAGAGACTCGACAGCTCCCTGACCAGGAAGTAGAGACTTCGGTGGTGCGGATTTTGGAGAAAAATCGTCGCATGAGCCTTCTCAAACCTAAAATATTAATTACGAACTAATACACTGACAAAGGAAGTAATAAAGTACAAATCCTACAGAGAAGCACATCCGGAACGCTGTCCAAAATTCGTGCCACTGAAGTCTCTACTTAGCTGTCGATCCAAATATCACTAGCCAATGAGAGTAAATCACTATTAAGCCCCACCCACACACAAGGTTTGTTGAACTTATTTATCTTATAAGATATTTAACATAAAATTTTAACTCTCTTGAAGTTAATATGAACAACAACAACAACAATCCAGCTTGTCACGTTACCAAGAAAATGGAAAACCCAATTCCTCCATCAATGTAAACGTTCCAATGGCAGAAAAGTTACTGACTGATACTAAGCACTGATTCTTGCATAAGTGTTAAATAAATGTCTCCTTCGCAAGTTCCTTTGAATGAGCCATTATTATAGAAACAATAAAGTATGAGAACGTGCTCGTTAATATAAAGCTTTGAATGATCTGAATTACAGCCGGGATTACCGTCAGAGCTGCCTGTTATAGAAACTTCATCAACACCTTCTGACTACTTATATGACTTGTATTAAAAATCTGTATATAGATTGTGAATACAGATTTCTTTTCTTAAATCCAGCCACAAGAGGCATTTACCTAAAAGTTTAGGAAACGTGTATTTTTGATAGGATTTACATCATGTGACTAAAAGCATCATGCCATACATATTGTTAGCATTCAAGTCAGATTTACGCAAACTTATTCTAACAGCTCTAATTCACAGCCTTCACTGGTTTTCACAGCTTGATGCTCAGTCTCCACACACACACACACACACACACACACACACACACACACACACACACACACAGCCCAGAGGAATCAGTCACTGCTCTATGAATACCTCTGCTCTGTGTGCCTAGATCAGAGGTCAAACCCATTAGAGTGCTGCTTTATTGAGAGTACACAGCGTTGAAGCTGTAGAAACATGACCACTCAGCATCAGCGCTGAAAATAACTCAGCCGAATAGACCGACCGAGCCTGATGACCTCTGAGCGTCTGGCCGTCTGGACACACTTCTCTCTACGGCTTGATATCAGGGAGGAGAAGGAGTTTCATTGTTTAAGAGAGGGCTTGGCCCATTCTCGCAGGCTGCACAGGAAGCCGAGGTGAGGGCAGGACACGCTTGCGCCAGTGATGACATCATCACCCCGGCCTGTTAGCGGTTACCGGGAAGAGCGGGATTCCCGCAACAGTGTGGGCAGGGAACACAAAGATGGCTATTCAACGCGTGGAGACGCAGAATGAAAGCGAGAGAAAGGATATAAGAGCAAAACACGCTCTGTCAGCAGGGGTATTCTGCAGACCGTCAAAGAACATCTCTGACTCCCACAACTGTCCGAATGTGACCAGTAACCCACAGTGGTGGCGACAGCGTGATAGCTGTGCTGAATCTCTAGCTGAGAACAATAAAACAAAGACCTACACAGGTAGAGTGATGCAATATTTACAGTGTGACTCACTCAGAAAGTCCTGTCTGCCTGGAAACATGCTCGTATTTGGAGGAGAACAAAGCAATCTTTCAGCACAGCAATAAGTTTATGCACACACACACACACACACACACACACACACACAGCTTTCTCACATTTACCCTCCCAGTAAGGTACTATACATGTCAACGCATGATAAAAAAAGATTGGTTTTATCGAAGGCAGTTTCTGCTGCTTTTGTTGTCTAAATTGTACACCAGCGCATGTTTAACTAGTAATAGTAGTCATATTTAAACGGTAATACTAGTTTACTAGTTTAGATTTGTTCTTCTTAGTTCTTCAGTGTAAGCAGTAAGCTCAAAATAACAGTATCAGTAGCCGTCTCTGAACTCAAAATTGAAGTTTTATGGCTTTTAGTATGGATATGTTCACCTTAAAGTGATCTCCAAGCTAGTGCGCTCCAAAACGATGACAAAACTCGCATTTAGAAGATACATGCGTTCAAAATTTACAGCCTCTCTCTTTACCACCAATACGAAGCAACAATTCTGATGGCACCATTCTGCACTTCGGCTTCTCATCAGATTTTCCGTCCAATCAAATTCTCGGTAGAATCTGAAGTGTCCCGCCCCCGACATGATAAAAATCCGTGGGACTAACTGTCGAGCACGGATTAGCCTGGACTGTGAGGTAAGATAAACGCTATTGGCTACTTAAAAAGGGGGACTCGATATGTCCCGCCCTGACTTCCTGTTTCAGTGGAAATTATGTCGACACATGGAATAACGCGGACTTTAAACCTGAAGTGGGTGACGTCTAAACAACAAGGGGTATTTTTTCTGACTTTTCTTTTTAGAACTACACCACTATGTGCTGGGAAACACTGTTAAAAAACAAACAAAACAAAACAGAGGTTCCAGCACTGTCAGCATGGTGTGTGAATTCTGGTCCCACAACCTCAGCGAAAATCACTCTAGTTCATAACTGGATTCAACTAGAGATATGCAAGGGTCTGTTTTTTATTTATTTATTTATTTTTATTTAAAGTCCACTTCTGCAATTCCATTTCGCTAAAATATAAACAACCTAGTACCCTAATTTAAACCACCGCAACCCTGACCAGGCAGTTACTAAAGATGAATGAAGGAACTATGTAAATGCACCACACAGTGCAACACATTCATGGTTTTAGTTTTGTCTTGTAGGTTTCATATCTTCATATCCAAAAATAAAACAGCTCGTGTCCTGTTTGTATCCGTATTCATATCTGTTTAGAACGTATTATCTACTTCATTATTCTGAATCATCATTTATGCATATTGTTTTCCATCTCTAGTCTTCAGTGCTTGGCCAAGTCTGTAACAATAACCACATTTTTTTTTTCTATTAAACTAGAAACTAGAAATATACTCCCTTCCCTAGTAACATGTCTGCGGTTGGATCTGTTACGTGTAAGATTGCAGAAGTAAAAGGCTTTCACTTGTAGCCTGCCATTGCTGACGAAAGCTGAATGCACCGCAATGGATCCTGCAACATCTTCCTTTCCTGTTTGGTCCTCAGAGCTTTTGCAATCGAATCCCTGCCCTGTACGTTGCATGGAAATCCACAGACATCCACATCTTCAGAATCATCGGGAGAAATCAATGCGCATGGCTGAATGTTGATCTGCCAGAGCTGTGCCAAGGACAGATGTGCCGTGGGCATAACGCCTCCAGATTCTGCACTACTTGCTACACTTTAGAGGGAACGCCCGGGTTTTTTTTTTTTTTTTTCGAACCTTGGGACTTCACTCCCACACGGCAGAGCGTTCGATGTGACGACTGACACGTTATAAGAAATGTCTGTGAAAATGGTGGCATCAGTGAGAAATCACCAAGAAAGTGGATTATTATTCGAATTATGTAAGGAATAAGTCTTGACAATGCTGTTGTTTATGCTGTCATGCGGTTATATTAAATATCGGCACGGCTGTGATGCAGACGTAGGCATGAGCCCGCAGTTTAAGTGCCGTAGGTAAGCGAGTGCGATATTGCTTTAATCTATCCATCCATCCATATTCCATAGCACTTATCCTACACAGGGTCATGAGGGAGCCTGGAGCCTATCCCAGGGAATTGAGAAAAAAAAAGCCAGGGTGCCAACCCACCACAGGACACCATCACACACACATTCATACACTTCAGACAATCTGGACATGCCAATCAGACTACAATGCATGTTTTTGTACTGGAAGAGGAAGCCAGAGAACCCGGAGGAAACCACTGGAGCACGAGGAGAACATGCAAACTTCATGCACACAGGGCGGAGGCGGGCTTCGAACACCCAACCCCAGAGGTGCGAGGCAAACATGCTAACCACTAAACCACTGTGCCATGCAGTTCTATACACAAGAATTCATATCGAGTAAGTGACATTTCTGACACAATATGGCCAAATGATCTGTTTATTTTTGCTAGTGGAAATAGATCCAGAAGAAGCCACACTCGCTTTACCGTCCGTCAGCAAGTTTGCTCACACTGATTTATACATTCCTGTTGAAGGCGCTTCCGGTAAAATTGCCGCCCCTTCTTCCTTTTCATCTTCATCTGACGAGCTTTCATATTTAAAGCCAAAAAAGTTATAGTCCTCAAGTGTATTGCTTGGAATGTATTGCAGTTTTATGTGGCAAACAGGCAAACATCCCAGTGTGGTTAAAGGAAATATAGGCTCCCTTGGAACACCGCTCGACCAATCAAATTAGTGGACTGCTCCATAGAAAATAAATAAATAAATAAATAATCAAAGAGGGATTGGTGTAATGTTACCAAGCCTAAAATGGATTATTTCCCTATAATAGCATGGCCCAAAGTGCTTTATTTTGTAACGATTTGCCAATGATTCTAGATTTTACATTATTAATAAATGCCACGTCACACCTTTTAACCATTTATAGTTATATTTAATGTTACTGATGTGACATCCACAAGACAATTCACTTCCTATTATAACTAAAAACTGGAAAGTGCAAAGTCCTCTGTCCTGAAGACTCTCTCATCGGGGAAAACTTAGTGACTGCTACACAGACCTGACACTGGAGACTCCTTAATTCACAAGCGTTAAACAAACATCTCCCAACGGAAAACATCAACATATCACTTACACTTTTTACACCCCATTTCCTAATTTGTTCTTGGCCAATCCGCCCCCACCAGCCAGCTCTCCTTTATCGTACGACAGCTAGCAACCGGGGAAGGTGACGGCTAACACGTGCTTCCTCTGAGACATGTGAAGCCAGCCAAGCGAATCTTTTCAAACTGCTGCTCATGCTTCATCACAGGGCAGCGTAACACACTCGGAGGAAAGCGCTATCCGCCCTCATCCGCATACATGAGCTCACAGATGCCCCGATTGGCTAGTGTCACCGTCATTGACACGGGAGAAAAAGAGTATGCCATCCCCCCCACCCTGTAAGCACAGGCAATTTTGCTCTCATGGCCTCCCAGCCATGGATTAAGCAATACTGACATATGTGAGGTACTACTTTAACAGGTTTTTGTCAAGCCTATGATTATATAGTGGAAACTGGAAAGACACACATTACATAATCAGCAGTAGCTTGATAAGTGTCCAATTCACACTGCATCCTATGTGCCTTCTGTCTCGATGAAGCTTTGTGCACAGATGCTGCTGGAATTATGTAAAGCAACATATATTTGTTTTAGTACTTAGTATTTCATTTTTTTTTTTTTTGAGTCATTGGCCAGTAAGGGCATTAAATCAGAACAAATCTAAAAAGCAATTAAATTAAATGAATCCAAGTTGGTTTAATTCCAGTATAGGCAAGTATTCTGCTTCTCTAGTGCCAAATTTAACATTAAACTGAAGGCTTCCGCCACAGCGCTGTTGAATTCCCAAACCAGAACTGTGAAGGTGGTGTTGATTCATTTTCTAGAACAGCAGCTCTGACAGTAGTTACAGCTCCAGGTTTACAGTTTTCCTCTCCGAAACTATTGGAACGACAGTTTAAATGTGAGGAAATCTTTATTTAACATTTCTGGAAGGAAGTCAGCACTTTGTAACAAGCAGAGGTGGAGTGGTTCGTTGAAGGTTTCCGATAGTCTTCAGTACAGTTGGCTCTGCTTCACCTTCAGCTACATCCCACCACCCCGTCTTTGATTATTTCCCTATAACAGTACATTGTCATTTTATTCCTTAATTAGCTTAAGAAGTCCATTATGACAGACTCTATAATTACTCCCAAATGTGCAAAATGTACAGGGTCTCGGTTTGCCACACATGCAAGTAATTACAGGAAGTACACAGAACTGTAGGGATGCGTTCTATCTAACTTGACCTCAAGAGTTCACAGCCGTCCTTTGCAGCATAGTGTATACTCGCTTTTCCAAATTCATTCCTCATCAGTTACAGCGATGAGTGTGATAAACCGTATGTCTGAAAACATTCCCATGTTTGTTATTGGGCTGTGTAGATAAAAGCTACAATAATCACACTCGCACTCATAACTCTGGAGAACAGGAAGGAACAGGAGGCAGGGTTTAAGTATGTGAGTCTAGGTTGGAATGAATCTCTTTATGGGCTTCATTGTTGAGGCCTTGTTTTCGTTTTTCTTTTGGACGGGATGCAAGGTGTCCACTCCACGCAAAAGGAAGAGTAAAAATGCTGCCAGAGTGCTGGAACCCCAGCCACCATTCAGTTTTGCTGACCTTGACTCTCCCACAGGGAGTGCTGCACTTTCTTAACCGTATATTCATGCGTGCCATGATAAAATGCCAGCATGATTGTTATAAGAGAGGGGTCAAGGTGTTAATATCATAAGTGACAAATTCTTTGAAAAAAATAAAACTGTTTCCCTGAATGCTATGGGGGGGCGGGGGGGGGGGATTATTTCCTTCTGTAGACTTGCAAAAATATGTCCTCATTCCAAAACTAGACCAAAATTTAACTTGGGTGATCATTTTAAACTCCTGAATAACATTTTTATTGAAAAAATGTAAACGCTTATATGAAATGAATATCCTAGATGCACATTATTTAGTTTAAATATTCACAGACAATTAATTATTGATATCAGTAACAAACTTTCCTGCCTTTTTTTTTTTAAACTTGTCAGAGATTTACTAAAAAAATTCTTTTTACCAAGTCATCTCATGAAAATGTATTATTCATATCAGAAATAAACTTCACTTTAAATATTGTTTACAGAATAGCATATATAATATAAGATGATCAACCATAACAGTAAAACCACTGACAGGTGATGTGAATAACATCGATTATCTCATTACAGTGGCACCTGTTAAGGGGTGGGATTTATTAGGCAGCAAGTGAGCAATCAGTTCTCGAAGTTGATGTGTTGGAAGCAGGAAAAATGGGCAAGCGTAAGAATCTGAGAGACTTTGACAAGGGCAATATTGTGATGGCTGGATGACTGGGTCAGAGCTTCTCCAAAACAGGAGGTCTTGTGGGATGTTCCTGGTATGCAGAGGTTAGTAGCTACCAAAAGTGGTCCAAAGAGCGACAAGTTTTATTCCTCTTATACCAAGGTTATTCATCAATAATTATCATTTTTAATTACTTCAAGAATGACACATCATACTTTTAACCACTTAGGGTTCCATTTAAAGTAGTGGAACATCAGTGAAACAAGTTAGTTCCCTTCATCACTTATGTTATAGCAGAAATAAACCTGACATGACCAGTCTCTCTCTCTCTTTTTTTTTTTTGCTCTTTCTTGATGTTAATAATACAACAATAATGCAGCTTGTTATGTTACCGAGAAACAGCAAATTGAAATGTTCTTCAACATCCTATTGAGCAAAACTTACTGACCATTACAAAGTACTGAACCTGAAGACTACTTCAAAAAAATGTCTCAAAACATCTCATTATAGAAAGTTTTACCATATCAACTTGATTTCTTTAAAAAAAAAAATACAAAATTTTGTGTAATATTATAGAATGTCTTCCAAAAAAAATAAAAATAAAATCCCTCTGAATGAGTTGTTACTGTGGATGGAAATCATAATGTATTATACCATTTAATCAACACTTCTGACCAATCAGATTCAAGAGTTCAACGGTGCTGTGGTACAACGACAAAACGTCATTATTTTTGCTTTTTATTCAATAACTACAGAAATAACATACTATGATCAAAGTTTTGATCCTACTATAACATCTGATGTCTAACTGGTAATTCCAGCAGTCACTTTGACTATTGAGCTGGCATGGATGTTCGCTCACATACACATCTGCCCTCTTCAGTATGAAGGGTGAACATTAGCGTCAGTCTTGTCACGGTCTACAAAAAGTGCTTTGTTGCTGCAAGAGAGCCTGTCAAAATATCTCACGAAATCTGCTCTTCAGTGGACATCGGGCCAGCCGCTGCTTATTTATTCTGCCGACTTATTATAGACATAAAGATGCTGCCTCCACTCTCCAGGCTGTCTGGGTTTAAACATAAGGGAAATTTGGGTATTTCCCAGAGCACTCTCAGACTACAGGTGCTTACACAGGGAATACCAGGCAAACCACTTACACCATTTATAACATGGATTGCTGAAGAAATGAACGAGGGTTAAGCCTGCAGGGTCGAACGGAGCAGCTCTGAAAAAACAAGACCAAGCCTAGGGCGGAAAAATGCTGGGGAAATCCCACGGAGCTCATTTAAGGTATAGAATACGCAAATACGACCATAGAAAATTAAAAAATGTACGTGTAATGCTCAGAAATGTCTAATTCCCTACATAATACTTTTCTGTCACGTTAAATTCCAAGCCACTGTGTATCAGGAGAACAAGGACACACTGGTAGCAAAAAAAAAACCAACACTATTAATCTGTCTGCTGCAACATGTGGAATTATAAGGATTTGAACACAGGCTTGAACAAGCTTCAACATGACGTTGTTTTCTTCTGGTTGCTCTGAGAAACTTTCTAGAAGATGCTCTGTGGGTTTTCCTGGCAGTGTCCCCGGTCAACATGAAGGCCATGGGATGGACGGGTGGACAATGCCAAAGAACAAGCTCCTCTGGCTCTCCATTGTCGGGCCTCCGTCCAGAACCAAGAGACTCGTTAAAAAAAATAAATAAATAAATAAAAAAATAAAAAAAAAAACCAGTGGGCACAGACTGCCCTGGAGTGCTTATCCCATTCCCGTACACTAATAAGAAACCCCACAGTGGAGGCAGATGGGAAATCATGAACACTAGGAGGGAAAAAAAGGGGGGGTGGGTGGGGGGTGATGCCAAACACCACTGGCTTAAGATCTGTAGAGGTGATATAATATCCTTTCATTGTAAGCCTGAATGGGTCCCTAACATTGTTTTGGCTTAGTATTTGCTTTTTCCACACTATTATAAACAGCCAAATTAAGTGACAAGTACCGAATACAAATCAGTACTACTAAAATAAAATACAGCTTTTTAGAGTGTTGGTATTACAGAGCTGAAATATTACTTTCCAAAACTTTTGTGCAGCGTTTCTAGTTTAAACTTTGGCACGTGGTCATGACAGACAGAGCATGGATCATTAATATAAACCTAACCCAGAAATCAAACAGTATTAGATATGCGTGGTGTCTAGACTACAAATCCAGTTTGCTAAAAAGCCAGGGGAAAGACGCACGGCCAATGCTTTCATCTCTCCTCTCATTTTCCCATGGCTATAAAGTCACATTTCCACACACAGACATAACCACTGCCTCAGCTAACTTCCCACAATAAGCTGCTCTTTGTTTAGTAGCTCTAAAACCACCAATTAAAATCCGAAGTTCTTGCACTGCATCATCACAGCGGTGTCACTGCATTACAGCCGTGGATAATTAAAGTAAAATGACTCATTTGAGGGAACGGGGGAGATGGAAGGCATTCCCTGTAGTGTTCATTTAAAGCAAAGCTCCACCTCTACAAACACATTCTCTCTCTCGCGCTCAAAAAAAAAAAAAAAAGACAAAAGACAAAAGACAAACGCAGCCTTGGCTTCACACCTGAGGTCGGACGATTCTCCAAATCTCCTGCTCACATACAGAAATATTAGTTTTGTACACGTAATCTTAATGTCACCTCAGAAACTGAGACGACCACGTATGTAAAATGAACGAACCAACCAACCAACCAACGTTTGGCACATGAGCAACGACATCACTGAGAAATTAAAACAAAAAAAAAGCCTGCTTGTGCAACATGCTACGCAATCAGAAAATTACACCCACCCTTAACATTCACAAAGAGCAGGCTTTTACAATAAAGGGGTAATGTAATATAACCACAGGTAGAAATAACTTAGCTTTATTCATGTAGCGAATAGCTTTCTAATTCAAATCAAATCCATACACATGGATCAGGCTAGTAAGACAAAGAATAATGAAGTCCTAATATGGATAAAGAAAAAAAAAAAAAACAACAACCATAATACACAGCTTGCTAAACATTCATATGCACAGACCTTTATTTTTTAATCAAACACAGCTGTAGCATGTTTACAAACAAATAGCAAAGAGTACATTTCAGAGAGATCTCTAGTGCGGTTTTGTTTAAAAGGACGAATTCGGATAACAAAAATAAAAGAATTTACACCATTTTTTCTTTTTTTTTTTTCCCCTTCAAAATCTGCTGTATGGAACCAGAGGTGCCATTACAAATATTGAACTCATTGGGCACAAATTGGAGCTCTTAGCTCCAGCGGAAAACCAACTGAGTAAACATTCAACACTACATGCCTTGAGTGAGTGATTCAGTACATTTGGAATATGAGGAGAAAATTGTGCAAATATGAGCTATGCGTTTTTAAATGCCCTTGCAGAAAAAAACAACAACACAACAACACCATGCCAGCTGCAAGGTTTCTCACTTTAAAGCTTTAAATATACACGGAGCAGCAGTGATAAACTGGATTGAATCTTTAAACATTTATATTTATTTATTTGGCCGCTTATACAAGTAAGGCAGAACAGAAAAAAAACTTGTACCTAATGAGTAGACAAAAACAAACCGACCCTGAGTCATAGGCTTACAAAATGAAGATTGGACTCTGATACAAACACTAGTTACAAAGTCATGAGTCTTACTAGAAGATGATTAAGATGATACAGTCTTACATGACGGAGAGGGTCTACTTATTATAACGTAATGCACTCTAGAGATAAAAACTCTTGAATACAGTGGATTCATAAGCAGCTGGGCCAAATGCCGTCTTTTTTATTATCCTCTGCTTGCTTATCAGTGATATAAATGAAACAAAGAAGCCCTGTTATGTTGGTGTGGTGAGTTCAGGCCTGTGGTCACTACAGAGCATTACGCATGACAGCATGTGCTGAAAATGGAGGATGATATATCGATGGTGACTTCTTTTGCTTGACCATAGTACATGCGGTTAAGCCCTGACAATAATTTCTATTCGGTCCCTAATTTTTCATTTGGGAGGCTAGAACAATGGTGGGTGGTGTTCACTTGTGAGCTGCCTTTATTGAGAACACACAGAGAGTGCACCAATGAAAATGAAGAAAAGACTCCCGAGCGGGGCAACAGGAAAGCGGTCACTCCAGCGTGATGAGATGGCGAGTTTGAGTCTCGATCATGATGCCACGGGGTCCAAGAGAGAGTCTCGGAGTCCATGCTCTCTAGATTTCCTCTCCCTTGTCAATCACTGCAACACTAGCCATTTGTGCGCATCTTGCGAGCTCGTGTATGCGGAAGAGCGCTTTCTCTTAAATGGTAAATGGCGCACTTATATAGCACTTTTATCCAAAGCGCTTTACACCGTGTCTCATCCAGCCATTCACACACCAATGGTAGCAGAGCTGCCATGCAAGGCGCTAACTTGCCATCGGAAGCAACTTGGGGTTCAGTGTCTTGCCCAAGGACACTTCGGTATGAGGAGTCACGTGGGCCGGAAATCGAACCGCCATCCCTACGATTAGTGGACAACCCGCTCTACCACCTGAGTCACAGCCGCCCAGGTGGTAGAACGGGTTACTGTGTTACGGTGCCCTGTGATGCAGCGGCAGTTTGAAAAAGATGCCAGTGCCTTGGACGAAGCATGTGAGAAACTAGAGGACAGTAATAAAAAAAACAAACAAACAAGCGCTTCTTAAGACCCATGCCATAGAAGAACCTTTTTTGGTTTCCTATAAAACGAATCAAAATTCAATAGACAGCCTACCAAGCAAGCAAAAGTTACCCAGTCCAATGTATTGGTTGCCTGGGAACCTAACTGACCAGTCTAAAATGTGGTAGCTAACATAATGCAACAACAAATAGCAAGCAAGTTAGCTAGTTAATTGTATTGATGCACTTTATTTTGTCCTTGTATTGCAACCATCCATTTTCCATAATGCTTATCCTAGACAGGGTTGTGGGTAGCCTGGACCCTATTCCAGGGAACGTGGGACATAAGATGGGGGACACCCTGGACGGGGTGCCAACTCATTGCAGGGCACAACCACACAAACACACACATTCACACACTACGGACAATTTGGAAATGCCGATCAGCTTACAATGCATGTGCTTGGTCTGGGAGAAGAAAACGGAGTACCAGGAGGAAATCCCTCGAAGCACGAGGAGAACTTGCAAACTCAGGGTGGACGCGGGATTCAAACCCAGAAGTGGGATTTGAATCCCTGATCCCGGAGGTGCGAGGCAAAAACGGTAAGCCACCGTTCCCCATCGCATTGCACCTAAAATACATTATCTGAGTCTGCCAAGCATTTTTCTTTTCTACCTATATTTAACTGCGTGTAGTAAACAGGATAGTTATATGACAGCTTTGCGCTGCACTTTATTTAGCTCGGTTTGGTCAGTGTTACCTGCGCGTTCCTGATTTTGAAAATGTGTTTCTGCCGATGTGTGTAGTGCAGCAGGGGGTGGGATTCTGAATGGGAAGATTGCGTTAGTCACAGCATTCAACATTTAAACATAGCTACATATCAGATGACAGCTTTCGTTTTGAAGACAGTAAAGGAGTTGTGTTTTATTTCTACCTACAGTCGTGTGAAAAAATATGTACACCCCATGGAAATCATTGGCTTTTTTGACATATTTGGACATGCAAACATTTGATCCTGCTTGAAATACTGCCTATTAATAAAGTTGCTACAATCAAATGACACATAAAATTGACATTTTGTAGTCATTTTCACAATTTAAATTAACCAAAAAAAAAAAAACAGATCAGTCACATGAAAAAAGTAAGTACACCCCTACATTTATCACACCTTCAAATCCAAACATTAGAATTAGGTGTTCAAGATTGGGTGCCAGTGATCAGAACCTGCTTAGAGAGTGCAGGTGGAACCTGTCTTCTTCATACCCCTCTCATATCTAGTGTCTGGTGTTCCCTTTGCTACTGATGTGTGTAGTGTCATCATGCCAAGATCTAAAGAGGTCTAGACGGCCTTCCGAAAAAAGGTTGTGGAATAATGTGCTCTGGACAGACGAATCAAAGATAGAGTTGTTTGGCCACAGTAACAGCAGACACGTTTGGCGCTGACCAAAGACAGCTTTTCAGGAGAAGCACCTCATACCAACTGTGAAGCACGGTGGTGGAAATGTTATGGTTTGAGGTTGCTTCGTTGCCTCGGGGACTGGACAGCTCATTTCCATTGATTCAACTATGAATCCTGCATCATCTCAAAGAGTGCTTGAAGATAATGTGAGGCCATCTGTCCGAAAGTTTAAGTTGAACTGAAACTGGACCTTTCAACAGGATAATGATCGTAAGCACACGAGCAAATCCACCAAGGAATGGCTCAAAATGAAGAAATGGAGGGTTATGGAATGGCCTAGTCAAAGCCCCAATTTGAATCCCATTGAAATGTTGTGGGGGGATTGGAAACGGGCGGTACACGCAAGAAAACCCTCAAACATCTTGCAACTGAAAGTATATCGCATGGACGAGTGGTCAAAAATTCCAGCAAGCCGATGTCAGAGACTGGTGGACAATTATGCTAAACTCCTAGAAGATAAAGCGGGCAATACTAACTTCTGAGGTCGAGGGTGTACTTACTTTTTCCACAGAAGAATATCACATCTATTGATATTTTTGTTGAATAAATGATTGAAAGTATATGATGAAATTATAATAAATTATTAATTTTCCTTGTGGTTTTGTTCAAGTATAACACCTTCATTGGTAGGCACTGTTTCAAAGATGATCAAATGTTTGCTTGTCCAAATATGTCAACAACAACAACAAAAAAAAAAAAGCGCCACAATTTCTTCTTTTTTCATGACTGCATATGTCTGATGGGCAACTATGAATAGAAAACCAATAGCATGGACATAAAATCTGCACTGCCTGGGCTAGTAATTTGTTCACCACTGGGCCATTCTCCACCACATAGATCATAGGTCCAAATAATGGTGGGAAAATGTTTTCATTCTTAGTGACACCAACAGAAATGTAAAATCCACCAATCAAAAAGTTCCTCGGGAACCCAAAAAAAATCTATGGCTTCTCTTTGAAGAAGCTTTTCGGGAACCTTTATTTTAAAGGTCTGGATTTATTGTAACTGACACAATTACAGCATAATATAATTGTACAATTTACTTCGAGTATAAAAATGCAAGTAATATAAACAACTGAAATGTTATTACTTAGGAGCTGGTCAAATTTAATAAGCTCCTATTGGAACATGTGTCTCATAGTTACAAAGCTGACAATTTGGAGACGCAGCCCTCTCTTTCAAATATTCCTCAAGTGCTCAGGATAAGTTCCCATCCTTCAGAAACAGATTTCATGTTGGAAACAGACCTTATTAATCCCAGATGTTTTCACCCATAAACACAAGGGTGTCAGCTCCGTTGTTGTTGGGCGTTTTTTTTTTGTTCCACATCTCGAGCCAAGGAAACAACATGGAGCTTAGCAGCTAATAATATCCAGGTCAGACTGTAAGCAGGACAAACATTTTATCGAGACGTCAGGAATTTCACAAAGGGATCTGAAAAGAGCCTGATGTTTACTGCCAGGTGAAAAACAAGTCTAGGGCTTGCAAAAGAGCCTGGGACATTCAATCTGGATTTAAACATGTTCACTGGCAACCTCGATACAATCTGCAAAACAAAGAAAGTGCTGTTTGGCGTCTGTGCGCCGCGACGGATAAACCGTCAAGACGTTCTTGTGATCGCGTTGCCGCACGGATGAAATGTTTTCGAATAAACAGGAGCAGAAACATCTGGATATCTCAATTGTTAACAAAAAGAGGACAGTGCTTTGTAGCAACGTCGTGAATATGAAACGCTCAGAGCTGGATATTGAACACGATGATTACTTACAGTTCTATTTATATAGCGCTTTTCTAGACACTCAAAGCACTTACATAGTATTGTGGGTGGGTCCTCCTAAACCACCACTAGTATGTAGCATCCACCTGGATGATGTGACGGCAGTCACAGTGCGCCAGAACGCCCACCACACACCAGTGATTAGTGGAGAGGAGAGAGTGATGTGGCCAATTCAGAGATGGGGATTGTTAGGGGCCAATGGGGGAATTATACCCCTACTCTTCTACGATAAGTGTTCTGGGATTTTTAATGACCACAGAGAGTCAGGACCTCGGTTTAGCGTCTCATCCAAAAGACGGTGCTGTTTTTACAGTATAGTGTCCCCGTCACTATACAGGGGCATTAGGCCCCACTCAGACCACAGGGTGAGCGCCCCCTGCTGACCCAAATAATACCACTTACATCAGCAACCTTAGGTTTCCCCAGGAAATCTCCCATTCGGGTACTGGCCAGGCTCAATCCTGCTTAGCTTCAGTGGGAAACTAGGCGAGAACTGCAGGGAGAGATAGAGAGCAAGAACTTAAAGATTAGAAAGTAAGGTGTATCTCTCCCAAACAAATGCATCTAACATAGCAAGACCAGGTAAACACAGTCCTGGATGTGCTTCCCCGTCTTGTTTCCAGCTGGAGTTATGAGACAGCGAGCAACAGTCATCGTCTCCGAAATGCTTACGCAAGCTGGGAATTTTTTATTTTTTTTTTAAATATCACAAAAAAATACTTCAGTAAACATTTGCATTCACTTAGTGTCTAGGTCAGACAGCCGGTCTCACAGCTGACAGCCACATAATTCGCAGATGTTCACAGAAATCTTCTCCGAACATATGAGTTCCTAAATGAACACACTCATTCGGTAGGAATAGAAATATCTCATGAGAGTTAATTGTTTGTCTGCACAATACATCCAACAGGGGAAAAAAAAAAAAACTTGACTGCAGTCCATACGTGCTAAATTTAGAGCATGACACCCGTTACTTCCCATCAAAACTCTAAAGTGTCAACAGTGGAAAAGTCGCGTGTCTTTTTCCATTTTAAGAGATCACTGAAAGCCTGAATATATTTTTTTGTTCTGTTTTTGGCTCCAAAGAAAAAAGAAAAAAAAAAAAAAAAAAAAAAAAAAATTGTAGCAGGTCTGTGAAACTTCCCAACAGGCCCTGCGTCTCACTGGAAGGCTCCTCTGATGGTCTGTCTCTCAGACGTTTGTCAGTTTACCCACAAATCTGTCTGCTTGCAAATCCATGTTTATTACACACAACTGCAAAACGTGCAGTTTTGTGGACAGCGAGGAAACTCGGCAGCTTCGAGAGTATGTCATCGAAGTAGGATAGTATAATGTTTAATCATCTGGAACAGAAGGAGAATAAAACAGCTCACTTGATCTCTACGGAGTTCTTTCCAGAAGCAGAGGTCACATTATATAATTCTCCAACACACATGCAAAAAAACAACAACAACAACAAAAAAAAACAAAAACAAAAAACAAAAACACAGCAGCGCGCTGACCCAAACATGACTTTTGACTCAGCTACACATATCAGCACAAGCCATCTGATTTAACAAGCCACTTAAAAAGGAAGTCAAAACAACTAAAGTCTTTGTTGCTTTGCTGCTTCAAAGGCACTAAACTGCACCGGCAATACTGTTCAGTGATCTTAAATCTTGTGCTGCTTCTGTGGATGTTATGCTTACCTTAAAAAAAAAACCCAAGCATACTCTGCACTTTAAAAACAACACATATTTGAAAAAGTTATTTTGGAAATGCTGATTCAGCCTCAGATGTTCCACATGATATCTTATAGTGTTTGATAATTTTGTACACTTTTCTGGCCACAAGCTTCAGAATCTTGAATGTTGCAATCTCGCTGGCTGTTCTCACTTCCACTGGTTAAATTCCAAAAAAAAAAACAACAAAAAAAACACTAACTTTTGAACACAGAGTTCTTCTGAGCAAGCTCTATTCACTGGATTACATGTCGTGACATCTTTAAAGTGTATTAAAGAGTTTTGTTTCAAGCAGGGGCAAGTAAATGTGATTGGTCCTTGGAAATGTTTAGTAATAAAACATACCAGACTCTAGTGAAAGATAGAAGTATGGCTTCTGAGACTATTGTACAGGTCAATGTTTGAAAGTTGTCAACTCTTCAATTAAAAAAAAGAACACCAGAATACTCGATGTACTTTTTTTTTTTTAAAGACATATTTGAAAAAGTTATCTTTTAAATGAACTCTTTTTGAACTGCTGATTCAGACTCAGATGATCCATCTGATATCCGAGAGAGCTTGTTTGTTCACTTTTCTGGCCACAACCTTCGGAATCTTGATAGCAATCTAACTGCAAGTAAATGTGGTTGGTTCTTGGCCATGTTTAGTAATAAACCATACCAGAGTATTGGTCAATAAGCAATAAACCTATTGTATTGGTCAATTTTCGAACGTTGTCAACACTTCAGTAAAAAACGGCATACTATATGTAATTCCAAAACAACACATATTTTAAACAACACATATTTTAAACAACACATAGTTTAAAAACTGCTGATTCAGCCACAAATGCTCCATCTGGACCACTGATTGGAAAGTCACATGGAGTTCGAATCCCAGCAATGCCAAACTGCCTCTGCTGGGCCCCTGAGCAAGGCCCTTAACCCTCAACTGTTAGTAATCTGCCAAATGCCATAAATGTAAATGTTTGATACTTTTTCTTCACTTTTCTGGCCACAAGCTTCAGAATCTTGATGGTTTCAGTCTCACTGGCTGTTCTCACTTCCAGCGATTTCCATTACAAAAAAACACAACAACAAAACTTTAACACAGTGACACAATGAGTTCTTCCATGCAAGATCTATTCACTGGATTAAAAAAAAAAAAACCCAAACATGTTATGACATCTTTAAAAATTATTTCAAGGTTTTCTTCAAAGCAGGGTCATGTAAATGTGGTTGGTTCTTGGCCATGTTTAGTAAAAGACTTCAGTGAAAGATAGAAGCATAGATGACTGTTAAGGTAAATTTTCGAACACTTTAATACAATAAAAAGAAAAAAAAATACACAATTCTGGGCTCTATGGACTGAATCAATCATTACTGAAACACAAACTACAAGAGAAGGACGTGTACACAAACACTGAAATATAGAACCTGCCTGTCAAACTAACCAGTTAGCTATCTTATGGCAGGGCTCAACATGAACGCTTGTCCCGGACAAGTGAATTTTTGGACTTAATCAATTGTTTATTTATTTATTTATTTATTGGTCTTGACATTTTCAGACTACTTTTCAGGTCGGGCAAATAAAATTCTCTTTCACTTGCCCGACCTGAAAAGTAGCCTGAAAATGTCAACAACAACAAATAAATAATAAATAAATAAATAAAAACTGCCTTTATTTGTGATAAGGCCTTTGTGATACAGTCAGTTATAACCAAGTTCTCGTTTTTCTGATGCTGAAAATAATCTAGAGTGCGTAGGCTGCCGCATACGACGGAAACCAGGAAAGTACAGGTTTAAACAAACAGTTGCTTAGAAACAAGCTTGACCAATCAGAGATCGAGTCGACTTTACCTCGGGCAACAGCAGTGAAGTGCGGCTTTTTCACTTTCTTAAAAGAAATGTGTCTCAAGTCTCCACAACACGGTCAAGTGCCTGGTAAAGCATCAAACTCAAAAAAAAGAAAAAAAAAGGACCACGGAATCAAACACAGGTTATGAAAATAAATGGGAGAGGAATTTCCACAGAACCAGGAAGTCAGGGCGGGACATATCGAGTGGCTCCTGGCCTTTTTAAGTAGCCAATAGCATTTAGCCTACCTCACAGCCTGGGCTAGTACTTGAAAGTTAGTACCATGGATTATTATAACGTTGGGGGCGGGACACTTCAGATTCTAGAGAGCATTTGATTGGACAGAAAATCTGATGAGAAGCTGAAGTGCAGAATGATGCCATCAAAATTGTTGATGCGTATTGGTGGTAGAGAGAGAGGCTGTAAATTTTGAACGCATGTATCTTCTAAATGCGAGTTTTGTCACTGTTTTGGAGCGCACTAGCTTAGAGATAACCTTAAGGCAAACATATTCATACTAAAAGCCACAAAACTTCAATTTTAATTTTAATTTTGATAATAATTACTATTATAAAATAAGAATTCACACCTTTTAATGAGTGGCTATTTGGCAATGTACATTCCAGGTGAAAGTGAGAAATTTCCTTTGCCTTTCCAGGATTTACTTCCTGTAAATGCTGTTTAATAGCACCAGTTACACATCGTTCCATCTCTTAGATCAGGACGCTGATGAGTGTGTATGAGAAAGCTTGTAGACTTTTCAATTGAGACAGACATACCGGCAGCTCAGAAGGCTCTGGCAGGAACTCGGCATCCTCTCCAAAAATAAAGTCAGGAGGCAGCTCGGGGTCTCTGGCATTAAAGATGATGTCCCCTGGAAAATAAATAAATAAAAAAGTCGCAAAAAAGCCATCCATCAGAAAATGATCCAACTGATGTAACCATGAAGCCCTAGCACAAACACTGCACAATTTTAACAAGACTCTATAAAACTATATAATAAGATATTAGATTAATACGATCAAATCATAAAAACACTACCTACTCTCTACTCCACAGTGCTGTTGAATTCTCAATCCTGATTGGTCAGATGGTCATTTTCTGTAACTATGACAAGCTGTAATTCAAATCTCAGGTTTATATTAATACACTCGTTCTATTATATTACTGTTTCTATGGTAACAACTCATTAACAGGAACTTGTGTAGTGGACGGACATAACCTAAGACTAATTATAATAATCATAAAAATGATGACGTTTTCTGTAAGGAGACATTTTATCAAACATTTCCGGAAGGAGTCTCCAGTGTGAGTGTTCTTCCATGGGTCTGTCCATGAGTCTTCAGGACGAATGACTATTTACAGCTGCTATAATGTAAGTGATAACAGGAAATAACTTGTTCCATAGCATTAATGCAACTATAAACTGATAAAAAGTACAATGTGTCATTCTTATAACAATTTCTATTTTTTAAGTTCAATTTCTGGCAAATCGCTGTTATTTGAGAGTAAAAAAAGACTTTGTGACATGATGTTATTGGAAAATTCTAACTGTGGGCTGGGGACGTCACACCAGCCTATTGTTGATTGTTTTCCTAGAACAGCACGGTCCATTGTGTTTTATTCCTTACTGAAATCATGTGACACAGACACATGGAGTCCTACAGTAGTTCATCGGTATGAAGTGTGAACGTGGGAGGGTAATTATAGACCACAAATGACACATGAATATAGGTGCCACCATGGATTCACACATTTCTTTTACACTTGGGCATGTTATGCCATGCTTATACCGTTTCACACTTACAGTTTACAGTTACACCTAGATTAAAGACTGCAAAGATTAAACAGCACGATAGTGATTATCGTTGGGTGGTGCGAACAAAGCCGGAAAAGTGATAAAATCTTCAAATGTACGTACGTCAGCGTCACACAATAGATGTTATGGCTTCAGTCATTTTCATATTGATTTATTACATCTGTCCATCTATCCATCCCACACTGGGTCACGGGGAGCTTGGAGTCTATCCCGGGGAACTTGGGGTACAAGGTGTGGGACACCCATCGCAAGGCACTCACTAATGCTCTTGTGATTGAATAGACAAATCCCAACAGCCATGCTCCAAAATCTAATGGCAGCAAAGGGGGAATTTACTTTGAAAAAGGATGCTCAATGAGCCCATACGAGTCTGATGGTCAGGTGTCTACAAAATTTTATCCAAATAGTGTATATTTCTATGATATAACTCCACATAACGTGTGTCATTTCCTTCCTAATACTTGGTTATGCTTCTCCTTGTCTCAATAACAGCGCCAATCATATCAGGTAAGGACGTCACCAGTGTCTTAAGCGCTACGCTTTAGCATTTCAGAATTTCACCTGCTTTCTCAAATAATTCTACAAGATTTACTAAGCGATTGCGGTTTTGAAAGCCAGTCAGCGTCCCAGTATTCCATCAGACTCATCAAAGAAGTAACATAGCCTTGGTTCTAAACAGCTAACAGTTGTCATACTTGTATACAGGAGCGTCAATGTTAGGTTCTGCTTGGATATGAAGCACAGAATAACAAAAATCTAATTTAATGCTTAGTTAGATTTGTCCAGGCTACTTATATTGTGCAATAAAGTGGAATTTTTTTGCATGGAGACTTGAGATTCTTTTACCATGTTCTGGTGAGTCAGGACTGAAAACCACAGCATTGGTTCATAGATGGCTGCCATGCTTATATCCACCTTTAATCACTCTACAATTAAAAAAATTCCAACATGCCCCAATGAAAGAGCTCTTACAAGCTGTGGCTCTATTTTTCTACTTGTACAAATATGTGGTGTTTATCTATTTTTTTTTTTTTTTTTTTTTTTTTAACACACCACAGACAAGAAACTGTGAGCAAATCAAACACAAGGCAGTACTTTTCCACAGATGGAGTTGGGGGAAAAAACAAGCTGATTTTCATCATAAATCGGTCACATTGGTTAGAGGAAATACCTGTAATATATTCTTCCCAGATGTCTATGATGATATTGCCTCGTCATTAAGCCATCAGTGTTAGAGGACCATGAAACACCCCTGGAGCTAAAGCTTTTGGGAAGTAAATCAAGAGGTGCTTGAGGGGCAGAACACTGTGTGTTCAGTGCCACACTTTTGCATGCAAACAGCAGGCTGCTCACTTTTACTTGCCCAACTTCAGAGCAAAAACTATTCACATTTCCTCCTTAAACTTTCGACAAAAAAAAAAAAACTCTTCCACTATTCCACTATTATAGGTCATCTGAGGTCAACTAGATGTAATGTAATGTAATTATGAGAAGAAAAAAAAAAGGGTTTAACGATAATGCGGCACATTTAAAGGAAAATCCACCTTGAACGACTTGTATACTAATATTTATATTTATCATGTGATCTTCACTGAAGTCCAAGATTTATTTTGGGATGAAATTCTGAGTTTTTTGTTTTTTGGCCTAATTTGATTTGGTTACCCACAATGCCGTTCAACTGCCTGCTGATAGTGTAACAAGTGGGACTTGCTTCCCTTGCTTTAGCTCTACTTAAAAAGCGTGATGCAGCGGGGCTTTAATCTTTTAGTGCTTTAGTCTGTCCAGGTCTCTTACCTCCTCATCTGTACACTCTGCTCAAACAGATCAGCTTCCAAAGCTTCCACTTTCATGCTAATCCTGCCATCAACTGAGTCCAACGTTCATGGTCTCCACCACTTCTACGTTGGAATTCTCATTAACATGATGTAGCTGGAAAACGCCGATTGAGAAAAGAAGCTCTTGCTCTTTTTGTTTTTAGGAGCTAACAGAGAAACCTTTTGAATTTATGTGCCATTGTACCTGCAGGAGGAAACCCCTGAAGCACGGGGAGAACATGCAAACTCTGCGTACACAGAGTGGAGGTGCGATTCGAACCCCCAACCCCAGAGATGCGAGGCAAATGTTCTAACCACTAAGCCATATAAAATAACACACAATCCAGGACATTTGCTCGTTTGAGTAACCTTTATAAATAAATAAATAAATTTTACAAACTTTACAAATGATGCAGGATACAACTGAGCTGAAGGTTAAGCGTCTGGCTCAAGGACCCAACCATGGCGGTTTGGTGGTGCAAGGATTTGAACCCCAAATCTTCTACTATGCATAACAAAGCATTAACCATTCAGCCACCACAGTTGGACAACAGGCTTGCATTGATTCAATGCAATCTTTTAGTGCGAGTTCATTCATGGTAGAAGTGGTTGAACCATTGCAAGCTAATTCAGCTAATTGTGGTGGTTTAGTGGTTTAGGCTTTAAGTTACTGATGAGAAGATCATAGGTTCAAACTGCCATGGTTTGGACCTTAACCTTGTATCAGTTGTGTCCAGATGTAAGTCTCAGTCTTTTAAAAGCATAAGCATGCTGGACACAAATGTCCGGACACGTCATGAACCCAAGAAAGGCTTGGACTTATGAAACACTCTCGAGTCATCTAGGAGTTGTTGACCACTAGTTGTTGTGAAATACAAAGCAGGAAACCATTCCCAAACTGACTTTAGTTATTTACTGGCAACACGAAAAGACATCCAAGACCATGTAGATAATTACATGATTATAAATGCTCTGTTTAAGCACAGGCTGCAAGAACTTCTAAACCTAAGCAATACTTACAACTCCATCTACTCAGGCTGCTGAAAAATGGCTGCTTTACACTTCAGAGCCACCTATGAGCTTTGTGAATGAGCATTTCTCAAAAAGCACATGCTTGCCAGAAGGACGGCCAGTTAAGTGCTTCATGACTGCATGACTGCATCACACACGAACCCTCTCGTGCTTATTTCCTTTTTTTCTATTTTTTTTTTTATGAAATAAGAGCCAAAAAGATTGATCAGCAGCATGAGCAAAGGAAGTGCAATAAAGTGTGCTAAAGTAGAATTGAACTATTACCCTGCATGTGTCATGTCTCTTTCCCCAGGTCTTTACCGGACAGCTTTACACATTGCGGTTAACGAGCAGGGACAGTCCTACAGCTTGTTACATGTTTACTGAAAACTGACTAAGAAATCCACATATTATAATTATACGAATGTTGCGGTATCACTCATTGCTAAGACGTCGGTGACGAAATGGGAAAAAAGGGTTTTTGAGCAACGTGAATGAATCACAGCATGTTTCAAATTAAGACTGTGGCCTAATCAGTTTCAGGAGTCAGAATTTGTGACTACCTTTTGTTTCTGAATTTCTATGCTTTTACTTCACTGTAAAGCATTTTAACGTATGAAAGCTTCTTTATAAATAAAAGGTTATTATTATTATTAACGAAAATATTCATTTCAGAAACCAGTGAGTAGCAAATAAGTTATGCTCTGCAACACCTTTACAGAACAGAACTGAGACAACAAGTAAAAGGATACAGTGTGTATAAATTCATAATAATCATTTTAAAAAATAATAATTAATACATGAATAAAACTTGACTCATTCGGACTCCATTCTAACAGGGATTTAGCTTGATAGTATTCTTAGACCCTTATTTGTACTAGCATGGGGGTATGTTTATAACTCATTCTTCTGATTGAGTGAAGGAAATATGATTCGATGACCATTTGTTAAAATAGTTCATATTGTGCATGACCAGTTATGCCTAGGGTGTTTATAAAAACGCTGTGTGTCTCGTTTCTTGTGTGTTGGTAAGACGGGTCATTGACTACGTTTACATGGACAGCAGTAATCTTATTATTGACCTTATTCTGAATAAGACAATATTCTGATTAAGGTGTTTACATGAGTCGCTTTTAGAATATTCCTTTCATGTTCCCGTTTTGCATGTTATAGAACATAGATCGATTAACGGCACACGTCATTACGTCACCGCGCCACGCCGTCCGACCTTCCCTCCAGAATTTCACGCATCAACATACAGTTCGTCTTCGTTATGGTACCGTATACAGTTTTGGATGTTTTTATTTTTAATTTTACGAACGCTTCAAGTGCGGTTAATTATTTGTCATGCTGTACGTGCTAATAGACGACTGCTTGAAGCCGTGGGCTGCGTCCCAAACCGCATACTTACATATTATATAGTAGCCGAAATACATGTATTTCTCCTACTATATAGTAGGTAAGTACGTGGTTTCGGACACAGCCGTGCTCTCGTTTCCCGTTAAACGGTCGAGCACTGCCGTGTGTGTACGTGTCCTGTCACATTATGCAGTGAAAACTCCCACATGACGTTAATAGTGTGATTAAGGTGTGTACATGTCTGTAATACACGTCGATAATGCGACTAAAACAGGAATACTCCACATGTCTTAATTCAATTTGTGTTTACTTCGAGTATGACTTTAGTGAGATTAAGGTAATCAATAATCTCTGTTTACATGTTAGTTTCTTAATCAGAGTTTTGTCTTAATCAGGTTAATATCAGATTATTGTTGTCCATGTAAACGTACTGACTGTCAGTGAACACATCGAGGTCAGATCTGATAGCACTCACAGATACAGGCCTGCTTCTCTCTTATCTCTCCAATGCTCCCTTCACTTCTTCTCTGTACACAAGCTGGCCTCTCCATCATGAGAGTAAGCTGGTGAGTCCATTTCTGAAAATATTCTTCGAAGGCTAATCTGAAGATTCTTAAAGTGTGCAATAAACGTCAGGGTCTGGTTGATCAAAGCCTCTCAAGTCTCCCAATTAATGACTCGTTATTTCCCAATTTCTTACAACTTGGTGCCGTGACCTAGATTGCTCACTAACACCTCTCTGGTGAGTTACGCCATTATTTCTGAGCCAAGAGAAAAGTTGGCAGGGATCCTCTCCTTAAAAGATAGTACCTAAAACGCTGCAAATGTAAATGCAGATGATAAAGCCATGATCGAATCTCAACAGACGTTTTACATCACACACCATTAATAATACACACTTGGCATAAACAAAATGGAAGCTTGCTAGTATCCCAGAACACTTTCCTCTAGGCTGGCTCTGTGTGCCAATCTGCTTGTTTCATGTATCCAGTTGGCTATGTATAAACTCAGCCTTAATGGAAAATATTATCTAAAGCAATTCCAGCCAAATTTATTTTGAAATTAAAAAAAAGCAGCTTTATTCTTAGAGAAGGTGTTTGATAGGGTGGTTGTCACTATTTAAACGCCTTCTAAACACTTGAATCAACTCTATCGTTGCAGGTTTGCTTTCATAGCAGTCTATACCCACTACTGCTTTAATAAACTTGCTATGCATGCACAATGGCAAAACGCAATTTTATAAGTATTTGTCATCTTATGACCCTCTAATTAAGGTGATTTTTAATAGCTTGTGACATGTAAGCAATCACTTAGGGTGGTTCTGGTTGATCAACACTATATGGCAAAATGTATGAAGACACCTGGCCATCACCTGGTTGGTAAAAAACTGTCAGCACATGTTTGAAGTCTAGGATGTCTTTGTGTGCCTTCACTGGAACTAAGGAGCCCAAACATGTTCTAGCATGGCAATGCCTCTGTTCACAAAGTGAACCCCATGGTGTGCAAAGGTTGGTGCGTAAGAGCACAGTCGGCCTGCCCATAGCCCTGACCTCAACCCCACTGAACATCTTTAAGGATGAACTAAAACTCTGACTGTGTGCCATGCGTTCACGCCCAACTTCCCTCGGCTGAAGGGAAGCTGAAGAAGCACAAAATCCCCATAGCCACAATACAAAATCTAATGGAAAGCCTTCCCAAAAGAGTGGATGCTGGTACAACAGCTAAGGTGGGGGGGGTGGGGGCAAGTCCATATTAATGCACATGGTTTTGGAATGGAATGTTGAACGACAGATTAGGGACTGTGACGCTCATATTTTGACCATATAGTGTATTATATGGTTATATAGAGCTACATCTACATGCCTCAGGACTATTAAACCTACTAGGGTACAAATACTTTGCACCACCAAAAAAAAATACCACCAAATACTTCTCCCACCAATGTCCAAAATCCCAAACCACAAATACACAGAAATGGCAACCAACCAATAATCACCTAGGCACACTTAAGTGGGACCTGAACACCACCAATAACACCAAAGAGGCCCAACAAAGCCTCGACTTCCTCAGAAGACTGAAGATGTGTAAAGATATAGCTGATACAACTGACACAACTACCAAGCATCTAAAGACACTGCTCAAAAATAATCACTGTCCATCAGAAACATCCTGAAACAAGCTTTAAAAATGTCCCCCGACCTCTCCCACCCTGCACACTTCACATTACACCCACTACAAAGTCCTGAATGACTCCTGTTTCTTTCCTTCCCTTCCATCCCAGAACCCAGCTCAGAACTGCTTTTCAGAGGCTACTGCAAATCCATGGTTCTAAGAAAGGATCCATGATTCACGATCTTGAATCTTTAACGACTTTAGTAGAATGTCTACTTACATTTGAGAGTCTCTCCAGCATATGGGATGTGCAGTTTAAATCGGTCACAGCAGGGCCCTGGAGTCAGAGATGTGCAACTGAATAGGAAGAGACAAAGGATGATAGACAAATGTTTGACACCTCTATACAGGCCATCATTACTCAGATCTGCACTATTTCCACTCTGTTCAGAGCACTGATGGATAGTAATTCCAAACAGTCAAACCGTTTAACACCAACCTGTCAAAGGCTCATAAAATCAACAGAAGATATTCAACACTCACCCAGATTTAAGGTCAGTGATACGCAGGCAGTTAGTGGAATCTAAACCAACACGGCCATTGCGTACAACAGTGCAAAGTAAAGGCCTCAGCTCTGGAGAGATCCGGCTCAGGGCCAGTTCTGGAGAAAGGCTGTTCATCTTCCAGTGAAAGATTTCTATACTGCTGGGCAAAAATCACACAACATAATGATTAGTTGGGGTTTGGATTCCACAGAGGCACTGGTGCTGTGTAACGACAACTCAGGGGGACTAAGATCTCTATGAATCGGCTTTTGAAGCCTGCGTTTTTGATTCTAGCCTATATGTTGCTGTAGTTCCTTTGGAAACAGGAAGCTAGAGTGACAGCGTGTTGAAAAGCTTGACTGTTTTACCCAAACAGCCAATAGTGTTCAAGATACGCCAGTCGAATCGAAATAATAGAAGAGTGCACCAACATCACCCACAACAGTCGACTTTAACGGGAACAACAGCCTAGTTGAGAAGTTTTTGGAGTCGTATTAGCGCCAAGGTCGACTATTAGCCTTGCATGTGAGCACCAGTGGTGATAAAGAGCCGCGGCAAGGCGGCATCTAATGCAACTGAATTGTAGGATTATAGCTAAATGTTAGTTAAACATCATGCTACTTGATAAAATGTCATTACTTACTCGTACTAATAGAGAAACCATACAGTCTACAAAGATATCATTAAATTCTCGATCAGTCTGTGGTAGCAAAACATTCCGCCACCATTAAGCATCAATTACATAACTGCAAAATTTGCATAAATTCCACTCTCTTTGAAATGAATAAACTCCAAATGTTTTGTCTCAACCAAGGGATAGAAAAGAGAACCGCGCGCGGGAAGACGCAAAGCCTAAAACGCACCATGTTTGCTGCTAACAAGCTGCTACTGTAGAGCAAGACCCGCCCCTGAGGGTGGGACACACACATTCTAATTGGATGGACATGAGACTAGTACATTATGAGTCATGAACATTTTTAAAGCATTTTTAAGAAAGCGATGAACTATGAAATAAAACTGAGAGTATATCCAAAAGTATTTTTGTGCATTTTTTTTTTCCAGATATACTGTCATATAGGTGTGCATAACACTCAAAAAAGGTCTGAAACACCCATTTTGATTCCAAGCTGACTTTAATACTGCAATATCATGCCGAATATAAGCTATAAACTAACATGGAATTGTGACTGCAAATAATATTACTACTACTACTACTACTACTAATAATAATAATAATAAACTTGTCTTCGCATTAGATGCCAGCCAGTAAAAGCAAAACCCTCTAGCTAATAACTTTCATAAAAATTAACAGTTGCACAGTTTAATTAATACCTTCTTGTCTAACACAATAAACAAACCCTACACACAACCCAGTGACAACATTTATCGTTAAATTCTGCTCAGTGCAAGACTAACAAGCTAACAAGCTAATGCAGCATTTGTGCAACAGCTACGCTATTTTTCAGATTTTTTTTGTGCCAGTATTAAAAACCACAACCAATCATATTACGCGACATTTCTAATTTTTTGTTTTGTTTTTCTGTACCTTTATAATAAATAAACACTACTACTTCATTTACAGAGGTAGCTAGCCGCTTAGCTGAAAACATTCACCACTTCCGGGTTGTTGTTTTGGGGTCCTTCGTGAGGCTGTCCACGCTAACGCCTGTTCTGCCGGGTGCTAGATATCATTACTGCATAGCACTTCATGGGCGGGGCCATGAGTGAAAATGAAACAGACGCGGATGTGGCGTTTTTTCTAGGTTAGCAATTCTGTATTTTAGTAAATTGACAAATATGTCGGATTTTGTTGAATCAGGAAACGCTGAGGGCTTCCTAAAGCGTGCTAATGTATACACCACGCTCATGTCGGTTAAATATTCACATACTGCTGTACTAAATAGTATGTTAAAAAACAGTACACGTGTTGAACTTTGGTTTATTAACTGGTTGGGTAAAAGGTCACAGTTTTATTCTGACAGCACGTTTGGACTGTAGGTAAAGTTTAAAATTTCTTTATTCTAAGCAGTGACATTAGTGTATTTATTTATGTATGTACTGCACTTCTATGCCAATTCATTCTAACGTGCAGTATTTATATGACTGTGTTGAAATCTATGGTTACTATAGTAACACTTGAGTTACTTGTAGGCAGACACGACATATCTGAGATCTATAAGAAACATGAGAATTTATTTTGTCATTTTATTGTGAAGATCCCACAGTTAAGATAAAAGTTATCATTGCAAGGCATGTTAGAGTTCATACTGGGTTTCTATTTGAAATGTCTAGAGCAGAATACATGCACAATGCATCACTGCCATTAAAAAAAATCAAATAAAATAGATATAGGCTGTCAAAGTGATTTAGATCTGATTTTATTCTGCAGAAATGTTCAGCAGAAATGTTCAGCAGTAATGTTTAGTTCAGCAGAAATGTTTAGCAGAAATGTTCAACAGAAATGTTTAGTTCAGCAGAAATGTTCAGCAGAAATGTTCAATAAAAATGAAACTGGAAAGATCTGATTTTAAAATTGCTACTAGTATATTCTGTAAAAGTCTCCCATAATGAATATAACAGTCATTCACAACGCCTGTCTGATTTCACATGATTTGGGTTCCTTGTGAAATGATTTTCTAACAACATAATAGAGAACATGATTGATGCAGCACTGGCGTTTTATAGATATAGAAAGTCAAATTAATTAGAACTTGCATCAAAATAATTGCTATTAATTGATTATATGATACTAATGTATTGCAGATTGCATGGGAACTACTTATTGAGGAAGCTAGTGTCTGAAAAATCAGGAAACAACGAGAGCACCAGGAAGTACTAGCTCCACCCGTTCGTTTAATGTTCAAGCCATTTTTTTTTCATCTGTAAGGAAAAAATAAATAAATCTAAAAACACAAAAGGATGTACATGTAGTTTTACCCCAATTAGTTCCTGACTTTTCAGACACCTGGTAATTAATTAGTAACACATAAAGACTGATAAGGTGAATCATCATTTTGAGTTTGTAGCTAATATTTTTGAGAACTACTGTGTAAGATGTATCAGCTATGTATCAGTCATTTATAAAACTGCACATTATTTAGAGCGTTATTGAATTTGGAATATATATTCAAACCATCCATCCATCCATCCCCCAGTGTTTGGATGTACAGTAAAAATCTCCCCCAATTAAGATTTGCAGGCATGTTAGACTTCACACTGGGGTTTCTTGCAAAATGCTTCAAGTCCTGTAACAGCATGTTAGAGAACAAGCTATAGAATGTCAGATTTATTAGATCTACTACCTGATTTTTTGCTAATATATTACAGATTGCACAGAAACTAGGTAATGAGAAAATCTAGGCTGTCCCATAACCAGCAGCACAAACGTTCTCACTGCCTGAGGACTGCTGCAGAGATTTGAGCAGATTAGCACACTGTTATTCACATGCATAGCCCACATGCAGGGGATTGAATTAATGAAGGATTTTCTTGGCTGCCGTCAATCACGTCTGGAAATAATCACCCCAGGTGCAATAGGCACATGTCCAATATGGAGCACAATTAAAGCTATTTCGAACCTATTGAAAATGTTTCTTACATGACAGGATGGTGAGAAGAGTAAGCAGGCAGTCTTTTAGAAAAAAAAAAAAAATGTAATTCAAGCTGCTTCCTCCATCTCAGCTTCAAATCATAGCACTGAATCTTTGTGAGTGTGTGTGTGTGTTCGCTTCTTGATGTGGTTTTGAATCCATTTTGGTGTCTCAGATGCCATTATATCCATGCAAGCAAATTCTACACAAATGGTGACCTAAAACCTACTCCTAAATGTTCTGTCCTAATATTACGTGCATACTGTTACTGTGTGGATTATTTATTTCATTGTGTGTGTGTGTGTGTGTGTGTGTGTGTCAGGATCAGGACATGGCTGAAGAGGTGGACGTTGTAGTAGTGGGCTCCTGTATGACTGATCTGGTCAGGTACGTTTACGCATCAAGTATTATTAAGATCATATGCACGTGACAGGCACTTTGACCATGATTAACACTCATACATATGGAACAATACACAGACTGTTCAGTTTTTAAAAGAAGTGGAAGTAGTTTTAAAATTAGTGGAAGTAGAGGGTCTTTCCATTAGGAGCTAAATGCAGGCCACTGTGTGCAGATAGCGGAACCGTCTTCAGTCTGTTCGAGCTATTCATGTTGTTCCAGAGGTGTGAATCACCACACACCGAATGCGTCCGATGTCGGTACCGTGCTTTTTTCCAGTGTCAGCAATGTCAAGTGTCTTCTAGTCATGCTGACTAAAGCTGGAAAAAAATGAACACATTTCTCAATGTTTTAAAAAAGAAAATACAGAACTGGAGAAATTGTATGTATGGTATGGTTAAACTGAGGTATACAGTGCAAAAATAATTACGGTAATATGCTACATAATTTTACAAAAATTTGTGCACAACTACAACAACAACAATAATAATAATAATAATAATATACATGTATTTTGTTATTTAGAAACTCAATCTACAAAGCAAATATCTGTATAAAATCAATAAAAATTAAAAAAGTTTTCTTCTTCTAATCTGAGCTCCTAACAACAAAATAATAATAATAATAATAATAATAATAATAATAATAATAAGGTATTTAGTTATGTGGGGACCAATGCAGCAAAACAACTCATAGGCTTCACAGAAACAAATAAAAACAACATGCAACAAAATATTCTTTATTATTTATTTATTTATTTTCTAAAGCGACTGAGATGTTATACTACTACTACTACTAATAATAATAATAATAATAATAAATGTATTTAGTTAGATAGGAACTCATACAACAAAGCAGATATCTGTATAAAATCAGTAAAGAAAGAAAGAAAAAGCCTTGGCAATGGAAACAAAAGTCTTCCTGTTCTAATTTGAGCTCCTAACAATAATAATAATAATAATACTGTAAATATTTAGTTATTCAGGGACCAATACAGCAAAATTCATAGGCTGTACAGAAATAAAATAAATAAATAAATACAAAAATAATGTGAATTTAGTTATTTAGGGTCTCATACAGCAACACAAATAACTGTATTAAACAAACAATCAGAGAAACAAATAATTCCAAGTTTGAAACGCAGCATTGGCCATGCAACAAAATATTCTTCTTATATATTTATTTATTTTATAAAACCACTGAGATGTTATAGTACTACTACTACTACTATTACTACTACTACTACTTTATTACTACTACTACTACTACTACTATTACTAATAATAATAATAATAGCAGTAGTAGTTTGGATTGTTTCCTCACCAGAATACATGTGTGAAAGAGCTTCAAAGGCAACCTTACCCAGTATTTTTTTGCCTCAACTTATTATCCAAATAGCTGTAAATTTTTAAAAAAATTGCAGTCTAACTGACAACATAGTGATCTGACCACACCATGATGAGGAAATCAAACATGCTTACTTCATCAGCATTACACTATAGATTTGCTGTGGGTGTATATAATTAAAGACAAAGTGCAAATCATCACAGAACCATGCAAGGCCCAGGTTCCCAGAAGCTTAATACAATTAAGATGATCTTAACAGATAGAGAGAGTGTACACTGTGGTGTGAACTCTACCATTTAACAATGCTGGGCAGTTTTTTCAGCAGTGTTCAGACTTAAGTTCCTCCTGTCATTCATAAGACAATAGACACCGTGATTCATTCTGATGCACCAAACAGGGCCAAAAAAATAAGCCTGTGGTTTTTGTAAATGTCTGAATGAGGCACTCTGATTCACTGTGCTGGAACTTTCCAGAACCAAAAGATAGAAGTGTGCCACGTTGACAAACTGGACCTCTCGGGTTGGCTTGATATCTCTAGTTTCACCAGAAAGAACCATTTTTTGCACATGAAGAAGTAACAAGCTGCAATGCTCTAAACATATCTCGTATCTATAATTAGTGTGTGCACGATCGTGCCTTGTGATGGGTTGGCAGCCCGTCCAGGGTGTCCCTCGCCTCATACCCCGAGTCCCCTGGGATAGGCTACAGGCTCCCCCGCAACCTTGTGTAGGATAAGCGGTACAGATGGCTGGATGGTTGGATGGATTTTTCTTCACTTCATTGTAATGAGCTGTCGATTCATGACATATAATCCCAGTTAAAGCCATTTCAGGTTCAGGTTGCATTTTGTAGTGTTGTAACACTGCAAAATGCAGAAAAATTCAAGGGGGTGAATACTTATGCAAGGCACAGGTTCATCAGAGCTGGACAGTTGAAGATTGGAAAAAGAGCATGTTTTACTACAGTAGCTGATACGACTGGCCCTTATCTATCATGGCCTCCTAATAATCTCCATTCCTGAATTGGCCACATCACTCTCTCCTCTCCACCAATAGCTGGTGTGTGGTGGGTGTTATGGCTGCCATCGCATTCTCCAGGTGGATGCTACACACTGCTGGTGGTTGAGGAGATCCCCCCCGTATAATGTAAAGTGCTTTGAGTGCCTAGAAAAGCCTTATATAAATATAGGGAGTTATTATTATTATTATTATTATTATTATTATTCTCCTGTTGTAGCCCATCCCACTCAAGATTTGACATTTTGCATTTTGAGATGCTTTTCTGCTCACCATGGTTGTAAAGAGTGGTTATTTGAGTTGGCATAGCTTTTCTGTCAGCTCGAACCATTCTTACTTAGTTCTGATGCTTGATGTGAACACTAACTGAAGCTCTTGACCTGTATCTGCATGCTTTTATGCATTGCACTGCTGATACATGATTGGTTGATTGGATAATAGCGTGAGTGAGGAGATGTGCATGTGGTCACATGGCCTGTGAGTGTACCGGTGCATCTCAGAAAATTTTAATATCATGGAAAAGTTCATTTTTTTCCCGTAATTTAATTGAAAAAGTGGAACTTTCATATATTCTAGATTCATAAAGTGAAATATTTCAAGTCTTTTTTATTTTAATCTTGATGATTATGGTTTACAGCTAATGGAAATTAAAAATCCAGTATCTCAAAATATTAGAGTAAAGAATTTATAATACAGAAATGTCGACCTGAGAAGAGCTCTAATCAGGTAATTAACTCAAAACACCTGCAAAATTTTCCTGAGCCTTTAATCGCTCAGTCTGGTTCAGTACACACAACCACAATCATGGAGAAGATGAAAGTACATTTTGCATTTCATTTGGAAATCAAGGTCCCAGAGTCTGGAGGAAGAGTGAAGAGGCACAGAATCCAAGTCATCTGAGAGGCACATGTCATCTCCTGGTGCTGATGAGTCAATGCAGCATCTACCAGGAAATTTTAGAGCTATTCATGCTTCCATCTGCTGACAAGCTTTATGGAGATGCTGATTTCCTGTTCCAGAAGGAGTTGGCACCTGCCCACAGTGCCAAAACTTCTAGTAACTGGTTTGCTGACCATGGTATTACTGTGCTTGATTGACCAGCCAACGCACCTGACCCGAACCCCATAAAGAATCTGAGACACTAGACTAAACAATACAGACGAGCTGAAGGCCACTATCAAAGCAACCTGGGCTTCCGGAACACCTCAGCAGTGCCACAGGCTGATTGCCTCCATGCCATGCCACATTGATGCAGTAATTCGTGCAAAAGGATTAAAGCTCCGACCAAGTATTGAGAGCATAAAGTAACATACTTTTCAGAAGGTCGACATTTCTGTATGATAAATTCTTTATTCTAATATTTTCAGATACTGGATTTTTGATTTCCATGAGCTGTAAGCTGTAATTATCAAGATTAAAACAACAGAAGGCTTGAAATGTTTCACTTTATGTACAATGAATCTAGAATATATGAAAGTTCCACTTTTTGAATTAAATTACGGGAAAAAATGAACTTTTCCACAATATTCAAATTTTTTGAGATGCACCTATATATAATTTCTGTTTTATAGATTTTTATTAGACCATGTCATTCTTCCAGAGGGATTTTTGTCTTGTGGTGTAATCTGTAAATTTGTACAATGGTGCAAACCTGCAACCAGTACATGTCCTTGAAGGTTGATGGCAACTTTAGGTGGTTGTTTGATACTTTAGTTAACATCTCTGATCAGATATCTGTTCTCAGCTGCAGATATTTTCCTGCCATGAATGAAAGTACAGCAGGCTTTCCCCCCCCCCCCCCCTTTTTCTTTCAACACAGTTCATTTCTTTTTATAATTTTCCCCTGACACATTTCTGTGCTGTGGGTGTAACTATAATCTTTCCCTCAGCATCCAAATTACTTGCTTTTCTTTCATACATTGTTCAGTAGTCATCATGATAGATTAGATCTACTGATCCCTGAAACATTATTCTAAAGCAGCACACCATGTTACTGAATCTTAAGACGGCATTCAGTGCTAAAGCAGAAAAAAGGAAACAATTCTGGGTTCACATGTACATACACAAGGCATTGTATCTAAAAAAAAAAAAAAAAAATTAAGTTCCCTGGAAAAAAATATCCGTAAATGTGTTTGGCCCAAATGTGAACATGTTTATGAGAAACCAGGAAGAAGATCTTGTTCAGGATAAGGTTTGACAAATAAATGTACAAATAATATACAGCTACAACCAGGATTTGGAGGGTTACTTTAAAAATGTATCCCGTTACAGTTACAAATTACTTCATAAAAAATGTAATAAGTTACATAATGTAATCTGATTATTTTTGGATTACTTCAAGGGCACATATGTAAATAAAGTCAAGAGAAAAGCAATACGATCTAAAATACTTTTATTTAGATCTTATTTTAGAGCTTAAAGACATGTTCAATGTTTGGATTTGTTTTAAGAAAATAAATAAATAAAAGATCACTGTCCCTGATGCGGGTAACATTACATTTACATTTATTCATTTAGCTGACACTTTTATCCTTACAGTTGAGGAAATACAAGCAAAACGAATATATCAAGTGGAGAACAATACAAGTAGTGCTACCATACAAGATTTTTTTTATTAAGTTCTAGAGAAGCAAAGTACGCAGAGTAGAGGTGTAAGAGCCAGAGTAATTTTTTTCAATTTTTTTTTAATATTGTGGGGGTTGGCAGTTATAGGGGTTAGTTAAGTGCTCACGGAAAAGGTGGGTCTTTAGTCGTTTTTTGAAAATAGTGACGGAATCTGCTGTCTGGATTGAAGTTGGAAGTTCATTTACATCACAAAAGCATTTCAGAGAACAATTTGTGTTCATTTCTACCAAATTAACCATTTCTACCAAATGCACCAGGAGGTTGCTCATGTAAGCGGCGACTGGCAAGAGAGAACCAGAACTATAATCAAGCAGCTGTCTATATTGTGTTTTGTCAAAAAGATTCATTTCTTTGGTTTTAAATGAAAAGAATTGTAATCCTGATAGTATTCCCCTTTATTTTTTTCTTCTAAAAAATGTACCTGTAATCTGATTACTTTGTTTTTTGACATAACTATAACGGATTACAGTTAGCAGTTTTTTGTATCCCGATTACGTAACGCCGCTACATGTAGTATTCTGTTACTCCCCAAGCCTGGCATAACAAAGTGACCGTGTCCTTGATGTGTGGGAGTGTGTATTTGGATTTGGTCCTATACACACACAGATGTGCTGAAATAATTGCCGTGTCATTTTAGCTACAGGTCAGGGCAGGTTAAAAGAAACGCCTTTGTAAATGTTTTCTATTAAATGTCATGGTAAGCAAATGTGCAATTACCACGGTAAAAGAATTTCAACACTGGGGGAAAAAAAAGAGCAGAAAATAAAGTTTACTTGACACGCTTGTAGTCTGAGAGTGGTTTTTGGGGCAGGCAATAAACCTTTATGTGAAATGTATTTTTGTAGTATGCTTTAAGAAATCATTAAGGCAAAATAGTTCATAAATGAAGCTCTAACGTCAGGAAAATAACAGCATATTGTTACAGGAAAATCATCAACAACAGGGTGGTGTGATGCGTCACCAGCATGTCCCGGAGTCTTGCGAATACCACAGTAATTTCGCCAGTGTTTAATTTATTAAAGAATGATGCATCATACTTAAAAAAAAAAATCTATCTACAGTTACACTGAATGTTGTGGAGTTTCCTCAAAGCAAGTTAGGTCCTGTAGATCACTTACTTTATAGCAGCTATAAAAACAGCCTCTCTTTTTTTTTCCTCTAGCATTTGAAGTTAATTACACACAAAAAAGCAGCTTGTTACAGAGAAACCGCAGAGTGCACACTAGTCCATCCTGAAGATTATCCACGTATTGGAAAACCCAACGGAACAGCGTTACCTTTGAGTGTTACAAAGCTCTGACACTGGAGACTCCTTCCATAAATGAAAACGATTCTATGTGATTTTCCTGTTTTATTCCCAGTGTTGATGTTGGAAAGTTGAATAAAACTCCATAAAATGACTTTTAATGTTCGAGCAGAGCTATTCAGACTAATGCAGGGTTTGTGTAGGCGACTCGTTTTATAAGTGAAACGTTTCCGCACATCAACAATTACTTGTTTTTGTTTTGTTCTGTTCCAGTGGACCATCCACCCTGAGAATGAGCTGTTACTCTAGAAAGCATAACATATGAGAATGAGTGCATTAATACAAACCTGTGCTTTGGTTTGCAGCTGAATCTAATATCGGAGCTGCTGTTATAGCAAGTGAATCAACAACCTTTGGGGTTGGGGGGTTGCCTTGCACTTCTGTGTGTGTGCAGAGTTTGCATGTTCTCCCCATGCTCTGAGGGTTTCCAACTCCAGTCCAAAGACATGCATTGTAGGCTGATTGGCATTTCCAAATTGTTCGTAGTGTGTGAATGGGTGTGTGTATATGTATATGTGTGTGATTGTGCCCCGCGATGGGTTGGCACCCTGTCCAGGGTGTCCCCCGAGTTCCTTGGGATAGGCTCCTTGCTCCCCCCGCGACCCTACATAGGATAAGCAGTATGGAAAATGGATGGATGCATGGAATCAACATCTGAATGAATCTGACGAATCAGGTTCCTGCCTTCAACAGTGCAGTGGTATCAGTGGCATAGCCAAGAATTAATTTCAGGGGTCGACGTGAGGACTATATGTATGCTAAATAAAATCAGAGTGTGGTCTGTGCTAAGTGTGACACGCTCATACATTTCAGGTGAATGCCATACAGCAATCGATGCATGATTTACCATCAACCAATCTTACCATACCAATAACGACAAGACTTAGAATAGACGTCAAAAATAAAATACCTTTATGAGAGTTCTGCATCGAAAATGCTAGTAATACTTTACCTTACCTTGTAAAACAAGGTCTGCATGTAAAAAGACATGATTCTCTTTGATCTGATTCTGTCTCTTACCATAAAATGTGATTATACTAAGTAAAGGAAGCTTTCATTTGCTGTTGGCCTTTTATGAACATCATTATTACACAATTACTGCGCAAAAATGTGCACATCTGACATGTGTATAATCATCTGCGCTGTAAGTTTGTTATGTAAACCACCTGAATAAACATTTGGAACTGCCATAAAATATTTCAGGGAGATCCAGATCCTGAAAATCCATCCCCCTAGTTATACCTCTGGTCTGCATAATTCATGCTCGGTTATAGATCACAAACATAGTTTAAAGTAAATATGGAAGTACCCTAGTTGTTGACTCCACAAAACCCTTTGAGAAATTCTAAAATACCCAGAACTGATTTTACTTTTTGTTATGATGTTGGAAACTCCATAAATGTATTTTTTTATTTTTAATGTTAGAGCAGAGCTATTCAAACTATGGGAGGGTTTGTGCAGATAAGGGCTGAGATGGAAAATACCAAAAATCAAGATTTATAAAAGACTGTGTTTGATCTTCTTGCATTTTGCGTAAGAGGTCCACATTTTAACTTGAGAGTACGCTGGAGCGTGCTCCACAATACGCCAAAAGACCTTTCTTCATTCATGATTTAACCGGCAGACGAGCAAATCGACATTCACGGAGGTGTTTTGAACTCTATATTAACTGACCTTCTCTGGAAGCCCCGCCCCCTTCCCCATCTCACATTAGGAATGTTTTGGCCTGTGTTTTTGCTGTACTTGAAAGATCAACAATCTCGCTTTCTGTGAGAGTATGAATATGTCTGCGTTATGGTGTAATACCCTGGGGTACAGTTCTAAATTCATGTTATATAGTCACACATTTGAAAAAATGTGATGGGATTTAACAATTGCCCTTAGACGTACAATATCTTGGAAAAGGCTTACACTTTAAAAACGGATAGTTCATCCATCCATCCATATTCTATACTGCTTATCTTTTCAGGATCACGGGGAAACCTGGAGCCTATCCCAGGGAGCATCGGACACACACTCACACACCCATTCATACACTATGGACACTTTGGACATGCCAGTCAACCTACCATGCATGTCTTTGGACTGGGGGAGGAAACCGGAATACCCGGAGGAAACCCCCGCAGCACGGGGAGAACATGCAAACAACCACACACACAGAGCCGCGGGAATCAAACCCCCGACCCTGGCGGTGTGAGGCGAACGTGCTAAACCACTATGCCATCGTGTGCATGGATAGTTCATTTAACTCAAAAAATTACCTCAAAATTTGTAAGTTGATAAATCAATTTCTTTAAGCCAAATACACAAATATAACAAAAATTTAACTCAAACTTTGTAATTTAAAATTAATTTTTGATATATTTAAGTGTATTTGGTTTAAAGAAGTTGGTTTATCAACTTAAAAATTGAGGTAATAATTTCCTCAAATTGTTTGAGTTAAATGAACTTATCCGGTTTTATAGTGTAGGCACATGCCTACACTGTAAAAAATGATGTAAAAAAAAAAATGTTGTAGAGCAAAGATGCCTTCCAAAATAATGAAATTAAATGTTTCTACATTTTAAGAAATACAGTAAAGAGCATTAAACAGTACTACATGAAACAAAGTCGATATTTGGTGTGACGACCCTTTGCTTTAAATAAAATTAGTAGTAGCCTCGGGTACGATTAGTGCAGTTTTATAAGGAAATGAGCTGTAAGTTTTATTGAGCATCTTGCAGAACCAGACATGGTTCTTCTCAAGACTTTGACTGTTGCACTTGCTTCTTATTTTTGCAACAAAACCCAGCAGCCTTCACAGCCTTCATTGTGTTTTTTTTTTTTTTGTCTGAAAAGTGGTCTGTTACATAATACACCGCTTTCTTTACTGACATTCAAATAAACATTTTTCTGTAGCATTTAATTTTGTGCTGGAAAACTAATGTTTGGAAAACCTAAAATGTATTTGTACTGAAGTCATAAAAAAATAGGGTGGCTAAAACGTTTGCACAGTACTGTACATGAATAAACATGTTTTTGGTTCTTCTTCCACTACAGGGAAAGGTGTTGAAATTCTTTTAAGTGTTAATCACATGTACACCACAGAGGTGATGGTTATTAGGTAGCTGTTAAGGATTTGGTTCAGAGAAAAAAAACTCTGGAGTATCACTTTAATCAGAGACAAGCACCTCTCAATCTGCTCTTTCCAACGATCTTGGGTGCTTGCCCACACAGAAGAGAAATATCTCAAGAATCATCAACAGCACTGTTCAGTTTTCACTATTAATCTTTCCACAGTGGTATAAATGACACTTTTGTGATATTCCCAGAAGCAAGCAGGCTCATTAAACACACATGGCCTCATTTGTCTTCCATCTTCGGTGTTGTTCTTTAAAGTCATTAAAAATCCAGCTGTCGACTTTGCCCTTTGAAAGCCAGACGCCGCATCAAGTCTCTGTCTATGTTTGAACGTCTTGCGCTTTTTTTTTGTTGTTGTTTTTTTTAAAAAATTTTTTTTTAAAGGCTGCACGAGATACATTCCCAACCAATCAAAGTGCCACGCATGACTTTGAAGTATGAAATCCACTTTTCTCTCCGGCTGCTGCGCATGGGCTTTATGTCGGTCTGTGTGGTGCATGTGTCTGCGTCTGGGCGACAGCGAGACAGAACCATCCACAGCATTTCGTGCTAAAGCCAGAGGGGGCCACCTACTGATCATCCGAGCAGCTCGAGTGCTCACATGCTCTCGTATAGAGCAAGCAAGTTATGAATCTGCAGTTCCATGATTTCAGTACACTCTTGGAAAGGTGTGTAACGGAGAGATCACGCTCTCAGTCAGAAATTCCTTGTGAAACCTCATACTATAGAATAAAAGCGCTTCCATTTACAGTATAAACAATCATGCACTAAGATCTTCCATTCTAAAGAGATTATTGTGTGTGAGTCAGGCTGTAAGTCAGCGAAGGTTTTCTCTGAAAGTAAACGGTTTGTTTTGTGCCGGCCTGTGGGTTCAAAGTCTCGCACAAGCCGCAGCAGTGGTTTCCCACCCCTTCTTTGTGGAAAGAGAAAAAGGATGTAAACAACCCACTGCACGACTCACGTCACCACACACCTGTTTGCGGTCCCGTGGCTCAGGAGAGTCACTGACTGTGTCGATGTTTGCTACATGACTGATTGATTGACACTCCTATCACAGACTACACATGTATTCAGCCTGTAGCGAGGACCAAAAAAAGATATGTGGAAAAAAAAAAAAAAAAAAAAAAAAATATATATATATATATATATATATATATATATATATATATGGCTTTTTACAGCTTTTACTTGAAATAATTAATTAAATAAATAAAATCTTATTTGTGTTAGGATTTGAGAATCCGTGTCTATCTTTGTGTTAGGATTTGGGAATCCGTGTCTATCTTTGTGTTAGGATTTGAGAATCCGTGTATATCTTTGTGTTAGGATTTGGGAATCTGTGTCTATCTTTGTGTTAGGATTTGAGAATCCGTATATATCTTTGTGTTAGTTGTGTTTGAGAATCCGTGTATATCTTTGTGTTAGGATTTGAGAATCCGTATATATCTTTGTGTTAGTTGTGTTTGAGAATCTGTGTATATCTTTGTGTTAGGATTTGGGAATCCGTGTCTATCTTTGTGTTAGGATTTGAGAATCCGTATATATCTTTGTGTTAGTTGTGTTTGAGAATCCGTGTATATCTTTGTGTTAGTTGTGTTTGAGAATCCGTGTATACCTTTGTGTTAGGATTTGAGAATCCGTGTATATCTTTGTGTTAGTTGTGTTTGAGAATCCGTGTATATCTTTGTGTTAGGATTTGAGAATCCGTGTATATCTTTGTGTTAGTTGTGTTTGAGAATCCATGTATATCTTTGTGTTAGGATTTGAGAATCCGTGTATATCTTTGTGTTAGAATTTGAGAATCTGTATAAATCTTTGTGTTAGGATTTGGGAATCCGTGTCTATCTTTGTGTTAGGATTTGAGAATCCGTATATATCTTTGTGTTAGGATTTGGGAATCTGTATAAATCTTTGTGTTAGGATTTGAGAATCCGTGTATATCTTTGTGTTAGAATTTGAGAATCTGTATAAATCTTTGTGTTAGGATTTGGGAATCCGTGTCTATCTTTGTGTTAGGATTTGAGAATCCGTATATATCTTTGTGTTAGGATTTGGGAATCTGTATAAATCTTTGTGTTAGGATTTGAGAATCCGTATATATCTTTGTGTTAGGATTTGGGAATCCGTGTCTATCTTTGTGTTAGGGTTTGAGAATCTGTGTCTATCTTTGTGTTAGGATTTGAGAATCCGTATATATATCTTTGTGGTAGGATTAGAGAATCCATATATATCTTTGTGTTAGGATTTGAGAATCCGTATAAATCTTTGTGTTAGGATTTGAGAATCCGTATATATATCTTTGTGGTAGGATTAGAGAATCCATATATATCTTTGTGTTAGGATTTGAGAATCCGTATAAATCTTTGTGTTAGGATTTGAGAATCCGTATATATATCTTTGTGGTAGGATTTAAGAATCCGTATATATCTTTGTGTTAGGATTTGAGAATCCGTATAAATCTTTGTGTTAGGATTTGAGAATCCGTATATATATCTTTGTGGTAGGATTTAAGAATCCGAAAATATCTTTGTGTTAGGATTTGAGAATCCGTGTCTATATTTGTGTTAGGATTTGAGAATCCATGTCTATATTTGTGTTAGGATTTGAGAATCCGTGTATATCTTTGTGTTAGGATTTGAGAATCTGTATATGTCTTTGTGTTAGGATTAGAGAATCTGTGTATATCCGTGTGGGGACCAAATATTCTCACAAGATTATGAATATCTGACGATTTTGACTTTGTGGGGACGTCTGTGGGTATGTTGTGTGGTCCGCAAAACACTGCAGCTTGAAAGTAAAAAAAAAAAAAAGATAAAACCTAAAAGAGTAGTTACTGAGCTTAAACTTAGTGTTAGGTTGAGGTGTACGTATAGAATTAATTACATGCATTAAAAATTACGTCAACAGAATGTCCAAACAAGGAGAGACAAACGTGTGTGTTTGTATGTGTGTGTGTGTGTTTGTGAAAGGTGTGGTTAGTCTGACGCTCCTAACTGATTCCAGACGCTGACTCAATCAGACCTCGTTAGATTTAAGGCTCCATATCAAATGACAAACGTCACTGAGGTGCATAAGTTACTCCTACAGTAATGGATTACATCACTGTCCTTCTATTGCAACTTAATTATAGATTTCAGCCTTTCTTTGTTGAAGTCAGTGTGGGAGGTGGTATTACATAAAAGCTATGTCTGTCAGTCCCTTTGCCCTATCTACTGGTATAAGGTATGAGGCCATGTATACATGTGTGTACTCAAGACAGCAGAGTATATATTTGAATGTTTGGGATGGGCTACATGACAATATAATACCCATGTCAGGATGCACAATATTCCATTATATACATTTATAGTGCTATAGAATTCTTGAATCTGATTGGTCAGAATGTGTTGATTCATTCATTTGTAACAGTTCTAACTTGTTCATGGATGTTCTACAATATTAAATGTAACTGTAAACGGTTGAAAAGCATGACATGCTGTCAATTTAAAAAAATTTAAGCTAGTCATTGACAGATTGCTATGGTATAAGAGGAAAAAAACACTTCAGGACTATTGGAAAATATTCTATTCACGGTGGTAACAGTAACTCCGGGCCGCATCACACCACACTGCCGTTGATTATTTTCCCATAACAGCACTTCCTGTCATGTTTTATTAAACAGATGATTTTTGTTCAGAGTATAGCAGGTGTCATTGGTACTTGTATAATTCTGAGGAGCTTTATTATTCCAGTAACAAATAATCGAATGTTGAAATCTGTTTTGCACAAATTACTTCATCTGTTCCTCATTTCCGTTGGTAAGTTTTGTTTTTTTGAAGACGTGGAACAAAAATAGCATTGAAACCATTTTGTCCCTGTTGACACAAAAGGCATATAAATATAAAAATCAGATTATTGAGCAAGATTAGCATGTGATTTCTTCAGTACATTTTCTTTAGTACTCAATACAGAAGCTTTAAAAAAAAAAAAAAACCCCTGTTGAGTGCAAACGTTTGCATATCCTTGGGACAAAATAAGGAAGACAGCAAAATTGAATTTGTCTGGGGTCCTTCATTATCATGTTAAAAAATGTATAAATAGTTGTAAGAAATTACAGACTGCCACTAAACAGATTCCACTGCAAGGTAGTTAATGGAAAAGCTCATCCCTGATAAAGTCTTAATTATCAAATACACCTTAGTCTCAGCAATATGTGTGTAACACCACCTAAAGTGACATTCAATCAGTTATAGCATGGGAGTGGCAGTGGGATATTAAGAACCATCCCTGAACAAAGGGATATGTGACAGTAATTATCATCCAGAAAGGCATTTCTCTAGACAATCCTATCACCTGACCATTTGGGGTCTTACTTACTTACAGTTGCATTTATATAGCGCTTTTCTAGAGCGATTTACATAGTATGGGGGAGGGTGGGGTACGGGGGACTCTTTTCAACCACCACTAGTGTGTAGCATCGACCTGGATGATGCGACGGCAGCCATAGTGCACCAGGATGCCCACCAGACACCAGCTATTCCATTTGAGGGTCACACCTGTAACGACATCAGTACTGCGAGAACGGAAAGTGATCACATCAACTGCTATCCTTAATTTACGTTTCTTATGTAGTGTATTAATAGTGATGTAAGGGTGACAAATTAAAAAGTAGTGTAAAGTTTCTTAGTAAGGTGTTGGACAACTTGGCACATGTCTCTGAAATTGTACTGAGGAGTTCTTCTGAAGATATTCCAACAATTGGTGTTTTGATGATGATGGTGGTGGAGAGCTCTGTTAACACACCGCTGCATAATCTCCCAGACTGTTCAGTTCAGTTGGGTTGAGATCTGGTGATTGTGCGTAAGTCCACAGCATATGATTTACAACATTTTCATCCTCATTAAAGCATTCGTTGAGCTCTCATGTCCTGTGGATGTGGGCGGAGTCATCCAGCAAGCGACCACACTCATCAGGATAAAAATTGTTACATGCAGGATAAAGGTAATCAGCCAGAATCGGTCCATGCAGGATTTCGCTGAGTTTTTTGTGATTGTTGTAGTTAAAAATTTATTTATTTATTTATTTATTTATTTTTTAAATTGCAACGCAACTTATGGAGTTTTTTGTGCTTTTTTTTTTTTTTTTTTTGAGGAACTCTGCTTGAATTGGCAAAATTGCAATTTCACAAAATTGTTTTCGCAGCGATGTTTGTTGGAAAGTGAGAGTTTTTAGCTGTACTCATCTTGGCCAAAATTGACCTAAAATCTGTGTTAATTTTGGAAAAAATTGCATGCTCTTCAGAATATTGCGAAGTTTGCTTGATTGCACGTTCATTTCTGCAATCGCAAAATCGTGAAACCCTGGAGGGACTGCAAAATATTTTTGTATTGATTTGCAGTGATGCTTGGACCCAGAACTTGCCCGTTAAATCACAGAGGCACCATTTTTGGTTTTACTTTAATTTGTTAGACGTCTGTATTATGTAGTGAAAAAATCAAAATGGCATTACTGCAAAAAATATCTGGCATATCTGTTTGGAAAGTTTTTGAAGAAAAAAAATTTCCTTTGTTTCCAGCCCAGCCCTAAAACCCAACTTTTTATTTTCTGTTGGTTTTGTAGTTTTTGGTTTTTATGATTTGTAACTGCTTGGAATTCAATTTGATTAAGATAAAATATATATATATATATATATATATTCTTTTCTTTTTTTCTTTTCTTTTTTTCGTACCCACAAAACAAGACAAATGCAAACTTTTCCACTCAACCGTTGCAACCTGTTACACCAGTCAAGGCATGTCCACCTCTCACCTTTGGCATTGTTTGAGAACCTTTATAAACTTTTTTGATATTAAATTCAAGTGACAGCACTTGAATTTACAGCATGTTCACATAGTCATGTGTTTTTGTTTGCTTCCACCAACATTGTACAAACCAAGCAACTTCCTTTGGCTTGCCACCAGGCTCATTAACATTACTGTCCAAAACAAGATCCTCCAGATTACTGGAAACCGGGTAAACCGTAGCTTTTTTTCATGTAAATAATATTACTGTAAAAGCCCCTCTTTAAACATCACAAGCCAAGCAGAAAAAAACAAAGTTTATCTGCACCCTCTTCCACCATCAAAAACACACGCTCACCGGGACTTGGACCTGAGCCAGGCCATAACTTTCTTTGGTTAAGTGGTTTTGTTTTCTTCTTCTTCTTCAATAGACTGAGTAATGGCTGCTCGTTCTGCTTGGGTGAGAAACACACAGACCTTGTTCTATAATGTCACGCATTGCAGCAATTACCTTTTTCTGGAGTTCAGAGATGTAGCCTTATATTTAGGAGGTTTGGGGATGGCAGAGCGTGATGTTTTCACTCATAAACAGCACTTATAAAGCATTTATTCCAGTAAATGCTCACCCTCCGGTCTCCCCCACCTCATTTCAGCATGTTGCTGGTAAATCAGTGAACTTTAAAGAGCAAGAAATCTGTATGCATTTTAGTACATGAATCACATTACATACATTACTCAACCAGCTGCAGTGAATCATCAGATTCAAATACATGGATACGAAGATGTCCCGTCTGATGAATCAACATACAGATTAAATGTAGTGATCCTAACTGAAAAAATCTCTTAATCACTTCGGCATGCGCTTGTTTTTGTGAACAAACAGATGTTCTTGGCATATTACACCCTGACAAGAGTTAGACTGTTCATTATTTGAGTGATTTGATTGGTTTCTTATAACATTACATCCCAAATGGGTTTATTCCTTTTATATCACAAGTTAATAAGGCACAAAAAAGCTCATCATGATAGTGAGAAACTTTAAAGCCTTCTATCCTGAAGACTTTCCTGTGTCGGAAAATCTGACTGTTACAAAGCACTGACACTGGAGACTCCTTCCACAAATGCCAAATAATCAGTCCGTACAGCAGGTTTTTTTTTGTTTTTTTTGTGATTGTTGCTTTTAGCTGTACTCATGTTCGACACACCTGAATCGAAGAGGGCATTGGCTGAATGCACGTTGTGATGACGTCACGTGACGTGTCTCGGCCCAAATCTGCGGTAATTTTGAAACATTGCAAGCTCCTCCGGATAGTGCGGAGTTCGCTTGATTTTGCGTTCATTTCTGCGATCGCAAAAACACCAAATCCTGGAGGGACTGAATAAATATCACCACACAGAAAAGTTCATCATATCAACAAATTTACCAACAAAGGTTTTTTTTTTTTGGTAATTTTTTTAAAATCCATTTATGTGGCGCATCCGGCATACACGTACGTTTTTGTGTTAACTATTACTATAGAAACAATAATGCATTCAAACATGTGCACTAATATAGACAGTGTAAAACCACTTTACTAGGATGTTCTATACTGTTTCCTTTTTCTTTTCTGACATTGAAGGTTCTGTCTTAAATGTAACAAAATAACAAGAACACAGTGTTGTTTTGACTCTAAACCACATCTGACCACACACTTTTTTCTTGCTTTAAACTCCCTTGTGTATGTATTTTATTAGCCAGACACCTCGACTGCCCAAAGCTGGAGAGACAATACATGGCCACAAGTTCTTTATCGGCTTCGGCGGCAAAGGAGCAAACCAGTGTGTCCAGGCTGCTCGGCTCGGAGCCAAGACTGCGATGGTGTGCAAGGTACAAATCAAGAGATTCATTTCCTGCTGCCAGCATGTCTCAGCCTGAGCCTTTCTGTACCTGCAGAGCCATTTATTTCAGACCCATTTAATTAGATTCACACCACTGAGCTGCTGTTCCCTTTATTGTTCGCTTGTACCTGCCATACCAAGAAGTAATAAAGAAGTGTATTTGTTCGTACAAAGAGCCCGATCGATATTGAAATATGCACGGTACAAAAATAGCCTCCCGTGCTTTCAGAAGCCCTGAAACAGGAGTTGCACTTCAAAGACAGGGGCGTCAGGTACAGAAGAGCCACGGCCTTGGCGTGTCTTTAACAGCGTGGGATAAAAGGAGCCCCGGTGGGCAGAAAGGGACCCCTCCACCCTTTGGAGCACTAAACATCTCTGATAGAGAGAGAGAGAGAGAGAGAGAGAGAGAGAGAGAAAGAGAGAGAGGTGCGGTGGTTTAGAAGTCAACTGGTAGCAAGGTAGGCGTTTGGGTGGGGTGCCTATGTCTGGAAGGCTTGGCTGAATTTAGTAATGCACAGGGAGGAAAGTATTGTTTCAAGTTCCTTGTATTCATCAAACTTATCTGTTCTTGTGTCTAATCCCATATGTCTTCTATTACGATTAGGATTTGCTCCACTATCTTTGCAGACGTTACAGAATAATAAATGCAGTCAAGATGTGGTTTGGGCTTATAGTTCGTGTCCGATTTTGAACTGGAACTTCAAGGCTAAAAATGTAAGGGGAATTCATAGCTTCTAGTTTAGCATCATGCAAAATGCATGCTTAATGAATGCTTAACTCCAAAGGCATCAGGATGCTCTGTGTTACACACTTCTACCTTTAAAAATGGATTTTGCATAGATTATAATAGCCGAAGCAACTGCTTTTGAATCACTTTCTGTGCACACATTAGAAAGATTTTAGATAATGCAACACTACTTAAAAACCACGAAGATGGCTGTGGACAATTGCTATGATAGCTTTAGGACTGCAATTGCCATGAACAGTTTTGCCCTCAAGTCTCCATCAGTGAACAGTTCATAACTTCAACAAAATAGAATTCATGTGAAAACTATAATGGAGTTCCTATTTACACAACTGCACTTTTGGCCATGTAGTACACAGTTATAGATGGGAATTATTTATAATCGTACGATCCAGAGCCACCCAGATGAGTCTGGTTCTTCTCAAGGTTTCTTCCTCATATCGTCTCAGGGGTTTTTTTCTTACCTCTGGCTTGCTTGGGGGTGGGGCTACATTACTGTGTATTTTATATTTGTGAAGAGTTCAGTTCAACTCACCATTATACAGGCTTTTAATCCTCACTCATAGCTACAGGTGCATCTCAAAAAATTAGAATATCGTGGAAAAGCATAAATTAACATACGTTTCAGAAGGTCGACATTTCTGTATTATAAATTCTTTATTCTAATATTTTGATACTGGATTTTTGATTTCCATGAGCCTTAAGCTGTAATCATCAAGATTAAAACAAAAAAGGCTTGAAATATTTCACTTTATGTGTAATGAATCTAGAATATATGAAAGTTCCACTTTTTGAATTAAATTATGGAAAAAAGCTAACTTTTACATGATATTCAAATTTTTTGAGATGCACCCGTACTGTACATACATTTCCGGTCAGTTTCAATGTAGTTACTGAATATTGCTTTAACATGAATAACTGAATACTACGCTTTGAGTTCAGAGGTTATTTCTCTGCCTGTAAGTACAGATTGTGATGTACAGTATGCTGCCACTTTATACATATAGGCACATTTATCACAGGATTAGGAGTCCACGTTGAGGTGAAAACGTCAGATGTGGATTTGTGCAAAAGCTCAGGCCTTAATAACCAACTTTGTCTTCCTCATCAGGTTGGAAAAGATTTTTTCGGGAGCAACTATATTCAGAATTTCAAAGACAACGCCGTATGCACAGGTAATAAATTTTCCGACCTCATACTGTACCTGGCTTTAACCGAGCACTGTGTCACCCTGACATGCACTGTAGACTCATGCATTCTGCACTGTGTTTAGTGTGCTTGCTGATTTCAATTTTTTTCTCCACCCCATTCTATCCCTGTGCAGCTTTTGTGACTCAGACTGCTGAAGCCATGACCGGAGCTGCCTCCATCATCGTAAACGATGCAGGTAGTGTGAAGTTGCTGAGTATGTGGCACCCTGTTGCACCCGCAGCTTCTAAAATAACACAAAGTGCACTTGTGAATGAAGCATAGATGATTGCGCTCCTCTCCACCTGGGGGTGGTTCAGGTCGTCACCCACACCGCATAGTTTATAGCCGCTTGGCTTTATTTAGCACTGCTGGAGGTGGGGTGGCTGACATAACCAGCCTGGTGCTAAATGCACAGCCTGTTGTGCTGTAAATGTCACTAATCACAGCTTTAACAGAGACTCTGACTCTGGTGGAGATCCACAAGCCTCTCAAGGGGGCTTACAAATAACGTCATCGCCATCACCATAACAACCTGCGGGTACCATAGTGTCCCAGCTTCCTGCACTAAAGTCAAAGTGACTCAAGAACAATTATCTTGTAAACTGCTGCTTTTGAAATGCAAAAAAAAACAAAACACACACACACAGACACACACACACTTAGTGAACCTGGACTCTGTAAATTCTTTCATGGATTGTGTGTGCAGGTGAGAACGCCATAGTGATTGTAGCAGGTGCCAACATGCTGCTGGGGGAAGAGGAGCTGGAGCAGGCACGCTCTGCCCTGGCTAAAGCCAAAGTGTTGCTCTGCCAGCTGGAGATCAGCTCACACATCTCGCTACAGGCCCTGCGAATAGCTCGACAAAGCAATGGTCAGTGTGTGTGTGTGTGTGTGTGTGTGCGTGCACTGTAGAAAATAACATCTACACTGCAAAATGACATCTTAGCAAGTTAGGAAATATCTTGAATAATGTCAAATTTATCTAGTATTTCCTTTAATAAGATTACAATAAACCACATATAAGATTATTAATCCTATTTCTAGCCTTTTTAAATACTAATTTCAAGTTTGAAATAGTCTTGTTCTATTGGCAGATAATTTTGCTTATTTTAAGCATTTATTTCTAGAAAGAAGCTAAATTATTTGCCAATAGAATAATAAATAAATAAATAAATAAATAAATAAATAAATCTTTATATATACCTTTTATTTATTTATTTATTTATTTATTTATTTATTTCCAGGCATCATCCAGGAAGTAAAAAAAAAAATCTGGGTGTATCCTGCAAAAAGATAACAAATAGAATCATAGGGTAAAATAACAGAAAAAAGATTTGTCAGCACTCTCTCCATCTACTGACCTGATCTGAAGGAAACAGGGAAAAACTGGCAGAGTTTGAAAAGAAATCTCAAGAAGAATGTGCCGAGAAATCTGCCAGAGACAGAAGAGATATAGCAGAAATAATTGTGATGTGGGATCAGAAAGCTGCTCAGAGGAAACATGAAATATTTTTGAGGCAGTTATAAAAGCCGAAGTTGGAATATGAGTAGAATACATGGCATCCCCAAATACACAGGAGAAATGAACACTTTTTACCCAAATGTCTTCCAAAATTTCTCATACTTAGTTTATATTAATTTATTATTTTATCAGACAGCCTTTAAGAAAGCCTTTGACAAACGAAGAACGTATTAAAATCATTCTCACGGCTGGATCGGGACGCTGTCGCAAGTTTGCGATGAACTTTAACAGGAAACGGGGCGAGCAGATCACACACCACACTGTTGTCAAACTTATTAACAAATTCAGAAAGACTGGCAGTGTTGCGGACCAACCGAGAAGTAGACGTCCACAAACACCCGCTGGTGAATCCACAACTGACGGGGTGCTAGCAAACATAATCCTCTATGTATGGAGACTTTTGAGACACTCTGTATAATATCAATCACATTCCGAAAGGGGGATGCAAACGTTTGAACTGATATTTTGATGTTATTTACTACAAATATTGTAATTGTGACCATTTTACTTACTTCTGACCTAATAAACGTCATGTCATGGTCCTGTTAACCAAGTTCTGCTTACGGATTTTCCCACAGCATGACTGCCATTGATGTAGATGGATAAGATTAGAACAAAATAAAAGAGGAAACAGGAAATCCTACTTAACATGTGCAGACGTTATTAACACCTTATCTAATCAGGTACCTGCTGATTAGAAAACGCCCTCGTCTCGGGTTTTTGGAGATGCACCATGGCATGGCTCGTGCGCAGATGGGCACCGCAGATGGTCTCCCACATCCCCCCGCCATCACACTCCAATAGTCGTCACCTCAGAACCACCCAGAAACGCGCCAATGACAGCGCTGTCGTCTTAGCAGATCATATCAAGTGTTGCGAAATGGGCTATTAGCCTAGATTATGTGAATATCACTTGGGATGAGTTTGTCAGGCAGTGACGTGTGTGAATAGCACTTCTCAAGGCTCGGATTACGCACATGCCACCTCCACAAGCTTGCTCGAGTAAAATTGGTCTTTGTTCTGTTTAAGCACTTGTCATTAATTCATAATGTGGAGTTTTGTGACGATGTAGGATAAAGGATTTAGCACCGATGTTTCTTTCTTTCTCATACGTCTGAAACCCAGAGCAAAAGCTTCTTTTCTCATTCACCGGTTTCCAGCGATGTCATATTAATGAGAAATTCAACGTAGCAGTAACGGAGACAGCAAACGCTGGACTTGGAGTTCCATTAGCATGAACGTCAATGCTTTCGAAGCTGATCTGTTTGAGCAGAGTGGACAGAAGAGGAGCTGAGAGAGCTGGACAGACTACCGGACTAAAGCACTGCTGCATCGCTCCGTTTAGGTAGAGATGAAGCAAGGGATAATTCCTGCTTCGCCTCTATCAAGAGAGTCGAACAGCATTGTGGGAAACCATGTGAAAGTGAAAATACACCATGTCCAAAAAAAAAAAAAAGTCAGGATTTCATTGCCAATAAATCTTGGATGTCATTGAAGATCATACGGTAATTATAAATATTAATATGCAAGTCATTCAGGGTGGATTTTTCCTTTATTTAGAACCACTTAATCTTCACCTAAGTATGTTGTCCTGTTTTGTTTTGTTTAGTTTTTTTCTCCTCATACACACTTCATTCCACATATCGACTTTTCCTTTATTGGTCTCACTTTGTCTCAGTGGGTTGTCTTCATTTCTTGTGACTAAATCATTGTGCCTCTAAGGTGTAGGGAATAAAGGTCTCATAATGAAACCTAACAACAAGGGGAAGTTTATTGATCAAGGAATGTGTGTTAGACTCTGAGCAATTTCAGATCTTAGACATGACTCATTCGCTAAGGTAACTGCCCCCCCACCCCACCACCATCATCACCACCACCAATAATTGTCCCATGCACGTCAGAAACCCAGATGTGTGTACTAACCGTGTGAGGGAAAGATATCAGAGTTGACTTCTGCTCTTTGTGCGCTTTTGTAAGAGATATGTATATTTTTTTTCAAAGCCTCTGTGGTTTTGCTATGTGCAGTGTATCATGCAGCCAAGCCGTGTATGACCTCAGAAAGAGATATGACACGACTGCATTCGAGCTCTGGCGTGAAAAGCTTAAAGGATGACTATGATATGACGCATGCACTTAGATTGAAGTAAAAAGTTTTCAGGCAGTGATAGCTAAGAGATTATATGCATAAGATGAGTGCGATTTACAGGATAAGGAGAACTCTACATTGGCACAGTCATCAATATGTCGATATCTTGACGCATTGTTGATGTGCATCAGGTTTCAGTTTAGAAATGAGACATCCTCTGGTCCATGGGAAGGGTTATGATGTTTTGGTTGGTATCTGGTTCACGAAGCACCGTTAAGTCACAAGGAAGTTATTACTTGGTATTTACATCATTCTGAAACTAGTATTTGCTAAGGGAAGGATCAAGTGAAATCTTATGCGAGTTTCACACTGAGTGCAGTGTGACGTGAATGGGAAGGCTTTGTCTTTGTGTGACCCGCTGTTTCCTCATAAGTCATATCAGTATTAGAGCAGTATCACAGCTAGAGCAGGTCTTTCCTGAAATGAATAAGCAGCAGGACCTTGAATGACCTATTACACACTTTTTCTGTATCATTTACAGTGAAGACCATCTTTAACCCAGCCCCTGCTATTCCAGACCTCCACACTGACTTCTACAGGGAATCCGACATTTTCTGCTGTAATGAGTCTGAGGTGAAAGTACACACACACACACACACACACACACACAGACACACACACTAAAAAGATTACTTTAACTTCTCTCCTCCAGCAGACCTTGTGCAGTCCGGTTCATACACTTCATAGATAGATAGATAGTTTATTTGTCCTCGAAGAGGAAATTTGTTTCCACCATTGGTGCGTAGGAAAAAAACATAAACACAGCAACACCGTACATATTAACCATCAAAAACAATCACAGACATAGAAGGGAGAAGGGGACAAAAAGAAAACATCAGGATCATACAACAAATGCCAGAGCATAAGATGGCATCACAGTGGCTGAGTACCTATGTGTTTAATCCTCGTATAGCCGTAGGAACAAAGCTCCTACCATAACTGGCCTTTCTGCACATGGGTAGTCTATACCTGTGGCCAGAAGGAAGGGGGTTGAAATATTGTTAAAGTGGGTGGTCTGGATCATTTAAAATTTTATGTGCCTTCCGGAGCGTATATGAAATGACACAGTCAGATAAATTAGGGGTGGGAATACCTATCATTTTTCTCGCTAAATTAGTTTTCTTTAAGAGTTTGTTCTTATTGGTAACTGTTAGCATATGGAATAAACAAATGGCACCATACATAAGAACCGGCTCAGTGATACTTCGATACAGAAGAAGAAGAAGACTAGGCTGAACAAACAGATATTTAAGTTTACGATTAACTGTCAGTCTCTGATGACAGCACTTGTAAATACCTAGAGTGTGCTGATTGAAGTTGAGATGTTTATCTAATATAATGCCCAGATATCTGAAATGCTCCACCCTTTCAACCATCTCTCCGTTAATGATAATACTGGAAGGATGGGTCAGTGTTTTGGAAGAGCTAAAAACTAGTTCTTAGTCTTTGCGATATTAAACTGGAGAAAGTTATCATCACACCATGTACTAAAATGTGCTATGGAGCGTTGATAGTCCAAAAAAGAATCATTGTCTTTAGTAAGCAATGCAAGAATGGGTCCTCCTAACTGGGAATCTTGTGAGAAAGATTCACAGGTTATTTAGGTTGAGATTGGAGGTGAACATTAGGCTTGGGATCCCATGGGACACAACAAAAAAGTTGCACAAACTAGAGGTTTTTACTTTAATGTGGGAAGTGAGTGAGCAGTAAAACCCTTCAGCTTTAGGCCACGCCCACTTCTGGTTCTGGTTACTGATATTTGGAGCACTAAATAGATACAGATAGTGCCAGTGTTACACCTCTAATATTTATATGTATGAAATAATAATTTGATCAATGCATTTACATGCCATAATATAATATTTTAATGAATTAATATGATAAGCTCTTTCTCTACATGAGTCATGAGCAATTTTTTATTTAGATACCTGAGTCCTTTTATAGCCATACTGCTATAGATTTATTTGGGATTTTGCAATCATTTACTGCCAACAGGTTTGCTTTTCATCATCTGATTGCAAAATTCAAAAATGAATCTTATAAAATTAAGACAATTTAATTACAAATTAAGACAGGGTTTTAAGCCCTCTTTTTATTGTCTGCATTGACACAGCGTACCTAATGCATATCACCTAATGCATATGTTTTCCCTTTTCATGATACAATTAATGACTTACAGGTTTTTAATATACTGTTTACATGACCACTGGGGGGGGGCGGGGGGGGCACAATGGCTAAGTGATTAGCAGGTTAGCCCAACACCTCCGGGCCTGGGGGTTCAAATCCCGCCTCCGCCCTGTGTGCATGGAGATTGCATTGTCTCCCCGTGCTTTGGGGGTTTCCTCCATGTACTCCAGGTCCCTCCCCCAATACAAAAACATTCATTGTAGGCTGATTGGCATTTGCAAGTTCTCTGGAGTGTGTGAATGTGTGTACGATTGTGCCCTGAGATGTACTGACCCGCCTTGTGCCCAGAGTTCCCTGGGATAGACACAGACTCCCTGCGACCTGTGTAGGATACACTCCCTGTGTAGGATAAGAGGTACAGAAAATGGATGGATGGACATAACTACTTGAATAATTTTAAAGATAAACGCTTACCATAAGTTTTTTATGGTAATGTTTTACTGTACTTTGTAACGTTTGAGAATTTTGAGAAAAGTATATAGAGATTAAGTGAGGAATAAAACTTGGGCGTGTGCTATTATAGAAAAACAATCAATGACAGGCTGGTGTGATGTAGTCTGACAAAATTGCAGTCACTGTTACCGTGCCAAAGCTGATTTTTCTTTATTTATTTATGAATTGATAATTAATATAATCGACACTGAATCTCATTATGGATTAGTTGGGTCTGTGATGTCACTGTGGATACAAACCCCCCGTCATTGATATCACTTCACAATGGTGAAAAACGCATTTCTATGAATAAAACACATCTGAGAAACAGCGGAGGTCACAGAGTGAGCTGCTGCGGGAAAAGTGCACAATCCAGATCGTCCAAAACATGAGAATGTTTTATATTAAGCACTTCAAACAAACTCGTAAGTGTATTAACGTGGCTTGTTGTGTCGGATGCTGCGACAGATGCGTGTGCGGTTTAATGTGTTCCAGACATGTTTTCTTCAGCGCAGAAATTGCATTTTTACCTTTATATCCTTATCTGTAAATGTTATAAATTCACACCAGTATTTCCATTTTACATAAAGACTCGTCCTGACACCGAATGAGTCTTCGTTAAACTTCACTGAAAGAGCTCGAGTCCATGCATACGCACCAATCAAACAGCGCGCAATAGAAAGGAAGCACAATAACTCTGACTAAAATATTCATTTTGATCAAATATGTTGTTTAATGCTATATTTAGCTATATATAGATGTAATGGGGTTATAACATGTAATTGTATATAAATGTAAGAAGTGTCGTACATTTACCGAATGAAGTAACATGTTACTATGTTCAAATGAGTGAATGTGTGTGTTACTGCAGAACATTCAAGAACATTAACACTTAGTTTGTGCTTTTGTTTGTCTTTTGTGGCATTTTTAATATAGTGATTTAACTTCTGCTTGTGGACAATCAGTTGTTGTTTTTTTTGTTTTCAAAATATAATGTTAATATATTTTTTAAATCCTTTGCACAATGTATGGCATAGCCCACATAGATACACTTAATACCTTTTTCATAGTCTTCAATTTGCACAGTGTTTGAAGGACAGCATTGAGCTGAATGTGAAATAGCATTTTTTTTTTTTCGGGAAAAAAATACAGAAAATAAAAATAGGCCTTTTAATCCAACTAATCGATTAATCGAAGAAATAATTGACAGATTAATATATTCTCAAAATAATCGTTAGTTGCAGGACTACACTTGAATACGTGGAGTGGAGACCAGTGAATTAGTTGTTACTATTGATACGATAATGCATTTGAACGTGTTAGAATGATTCTGACAAATCAAAATCGAGAATGTAGTATAAACTTAAAAACTGAATAATTACTATTGCTATAAATGAAGTAAATAAAGTAAATACAACAAGTAGAAGATGATATGACTGTCTATTATAATTTACCTTCAAAGCTTCAAACCATATGTTGAAAGGGACAAGTATAAACACCACGCTCTGCTACCAGGTCATGACCTGCACAGTGGTAACAAATCAAGATGCTGAACAGTTATTTTATTGTCGTCTGAGTGAGAAATGCTTGGGGGGGGGGGTCATTTTCTCCCACTTACAGTAAATCGTGTGTTTGGAGACACCCTCTCTCACACCTTGGCTGGATGAGCTGACAGATGAGGGCATGTATTGATGGGAAACAGTTAAAGAAAAAAAAAAAACACTAGGGAAGACAGATGCGTGGCTTGTGAGTCACACTGTCCTGGGGCTAAAGAGCTGCCACTGCGACCAAGAGTGCTCTATGAGACCTGCTTTGATGTGGCCGAGAGGCTGGAGAGGGGAAAAATGTACAGGTGGGACATGAAAGTGAGAGCTCAGAGTACACTGGCCTCAGTCTCAGCCTTCTTGCTTTCAGTCATGCTTTCATCCGATGCCTATAGTTGGGGTAGTGAAAGATAAATAATTGAGAACACACCGAAGCAGGTAGATCAGCCTAGAAAGACGAGTAATCCGAGTGCTGCTCTGTTCTGGCAGGTGGCCATGGAAGAGTAAGGGCAAGATAAGTAAAATGCACAAATATGAAAGGGTTACTTTCTGCACTCATTTAAACATCTCTGTGGTGCATCTAAAGACATTTAAGAGGTGCTATGGAGAGTCCAGCTGCATAAAAGTGCATGCATCCACAGAAAAGTGAGCATTAATAACTTTGAGCTATTGAGTCCAAATTTCACAAATGCCAGAATGCCACCACTGGGTGCATGACTAAGGGACTTAACCCTTATCTGGGCAAGGCAGTAGTATAATGGTTCCTTTGCAGTTGCACAGATTTATCCCCCCCCCCCCCCCCAATATATGTGCAAAAACTTGTCACATGTCGCTGTGGCTAAAATCTGGAAAACAGCCAAAAATGAAAATAAATCTGCTTTTGACCAACATTTAGTTTTTCTGAAAATAATATACTTTGGCATCTGTAACCTTAAAAAGGACAGATATCAACATCTGAACATAAACAGAACTGAACATAAATATTTTCCAAACCGGCATGGATATGTTTTTATTTAGTCTACATTCTGACCTTGTTTTGACTGTCATCCTGCAAAGTTCATGAGCCAGATTAACCAACACAGCGGTAGTTGCAGTCAGTCCGATTAAAAAATGTCTAAAACCTTGCTAGCTATGTAAGCTACATTCACTGCCTTTCCTCAGGCAGTGAATATCATGATTTGATTCATTTGTGGCATAGCTACGTGAAATAGCGGAATGCACAATAAGCCTAATCAGTTTCATTTGTAATCACATTTCCAGCTGTCAGAATGTCTCCTGTGCCAATAGATCATCATCAAAACACAGAAGAGCGCTTACACACTCAGTAATGATTACATTATAAAACTGTTTGAATGACCTAACAAAAAGTATTAATAAAAAGAAATTTAGCCATCGGAAAATAAATGACTGAAATAATCGTTGATTATTTCCCCACCAATGTTAACGTGAACTGAGATCAATCGAGTGAAGAGACGGCGACGAGGCTCGTGTTTAAATTTCTAGAATGGCTTTTACCTGGTGATGAGACAGAGACTGATGTGGAAGATGCTGATAATCATATTCAAAACTCATTTCCCACTGTAAACCTATAATTCCTTAATTTAGCACTAATGTTGTTGTTCTATAAGTAGATTAGGTTACAAATGGAGAGGTATGTGGGGCGTCTTTCAGTGGAATGAAAGCTTTAAATGCCATTTTCTCCCTTTTAAATCATACTATATACTATATACGAACTATATAGTAGGAAATGTAAAAAAATGAACTATTTGAAGGTTTCCCAGGTCAGACATACTTACATTCATATTGGCGTGTGTGTGTGTGTGTGTTCCTTGCCTTACCTTGAATTGGAGAACTGCTTTTTCTTAGCGTGTTCAATACTTTTTTCCTGTCATTCCACTTTATTACACATAACTTTATTTATGGACTTTAATGTTATGAATTCTTTATATTTCCAGATTTCTTGAGTTATTACTAATGTGAAAATATTTGAATGTATGTATGAAATATTTGATGAATGTATGAACACACACTAAGTGCGCTCCACTAATATTGGCACCCTTGGAAAATATGAGCAAAGAAGGCTGTGAAAAATTGTATATATTGTTGAACCTTTTGATCTTCACAAAAATACTCTGCTCTCATGGATATCAAACAATTGCAAACACAACACAGGTTTCTCCAAAATATATATGATAAATATAGATGTGCAACAATTATAGGCTATGAATTCACGTAAGAAAAATATATTTGAAGTATATTCCCATTGATATTTTACATTTATATCGTCTATAAATCCTCTTTCTCTATTTTTTTTTTTATGTTCACATGCTTGCTTAATATTAGTTATGTGATTTTCCCACATGCATTCTAGCTGACGCAGCACTGTTTTTGCCCCCAGGCTGAGTTGCTAACGGGGACTCGTGTGGCGTCAGTGGATGACGCAGGACATGCAGGTCTGGAGCTGCTGAAACGCGGTTGTGCTGCAGTCATCGTCACTCTGGGTCCACAAGGCTGTGTGGTGCTACAGGCCTCAAACCCAAATCCCAAACATATCCCTACAACTAAGGTCACCCCAGTCGACACTACAGTAAGACTACAATTCCCTATATACATACACTACGGCTTGGCTATAATTAGCATATCATTAGCAGACTGATCAAGACTCATTTATGACACTGACAATGTAGTGGAACTACTAAAACATCAGCAACATCATGCAAGCTGGTGGAAATATAAATGTTACATGAGCCAGCTGAGGTCGTCATGCCCTGTCATGCCCATTCATGCTGAATGATGTCAGATAACATGATGAAGCTGAGAAATATGCTCTAATGGGTTATCAATTATGGCAAATATAGTGCTTGCGGAACATGTTGGGTTAATTATAAGTGAAAAATATCTTTGAGAGGGACTGTTAAGTGTTTACTCACAATCTAAGTAACGCAACGGGACTACAATTGTCTGTAATCAAGTGTTGGTTCCTGAAAAATCATTTAAAACCAAAATCTTACTAATCCAAAATATTACTCAAATGGATTCGTATTTAGCATTTAATTTAATTTTGCATGTGGTTTTCTGGCTTGTCCTTCAATAATTCCTATAAAGAGGCTGACTCATTTCACAGTGTGCTTTGCTGGCTTTGGCGTCACAACAGCTCACATTTCCTGTTCTTCCAGCTTACTACTGATTCTAAACAAAGTTAATAGTGTAAAATAACAATTATAGTAAAACACTAAGAGGTAGCACACTCCAACTAATGCAAATCTGGAGTTTCTTTTGGTGGAATGGGAAAAAAAAATAGATTTGATTTGAATTGATGGTGGGAAGAAACAACTACTCTAGGAGTAAAGGAAAAGTACTTTTGATATAATTTATGAGCTATGAGTAAATGTGGTTTCATCCATAGTGTCAGAATTTGTCATAAATTGCTTAATCCCTGAAGCTGAGATCCATGAAGGTTCACCATGAACCATTCAGAACGCGGAAATTCTTCTAGGAATAGTGGGTATGACTCAATGAAAGCACATTAAATGGTAGTAGAAAGTCTCATGGATGTGTGCTGCGAATTATTTAGAGTTGTACACAGGCAGAAATTTGTGTAAATGGAAGTTAAAGAATAAAAGAAAAAAGGAAGTGTTTAGTCCAGCTGTGTTGTATAGTGAGCATGAAAAATTAGAGGTGTTTGATTTTAAGGTAGCTCCTGGAAGTGCTTGGTGTGGTAAATACAGTTATAAGCCAGTATCTCATATTTAACAATTAATGAAATGAAAACTATGAAAATGTCCTACAACAGTAAATGGTTAGGTGAATTTTAGAGAAATTATAGATATTTCTCCAAGGATCAATTTTGGAGGTTTGAGGATAATGGCAGCATTTTGGGTTCACCAAGTCTTTAAATATACAATTGGATGCCACCTCCATGGCTACAAATTACTTGGAAGGCAAGCCAGAAAAAAAGCTTTTTCTTGGAGTTTGTAAGACACAACTGGAGCTGAAACAAAACTGGAGCTCTGTGGCAAGAAACACTCAAGGTATGTTTGGCATAAATATAGGGATGGTTATACAGAAAAGAACCTAATCCCTATTGTTAAGTATGATGGAGGATCTGTGATGTTGTGGGAACCTTGTTAGAATACATGGCATCATGGACTCTATGTAGTACCAGGAGATTAAATGAAAATCTGGCTACCTCTGCCAAGAAGTTACAACTGGGTCAAGGTTGGATCTTCCAACAGGACATTGATCCACACAGAAAAATGGTTCAATGACCACAGAAGCCAGCTTTTGACATGGCCATCACAGTCCCTTGTCCTAAAGTCCATTGAAAACCTGTGGGGTGAGCTGACAAAGTTCTGGAGGATATGAGGATTCTTTGCTCTTCTCACATCAAGCATTATAAATAGGAGAAGACTAGATGTTGGCAAAAATGACCAATACATGGTTTTGTAAAAAAAAAAAAAAAATAGATTTTGATAAGGGTTTTTAAAAATTGTACTGAATAAATTTACATCAGTTAGATTTCTCTCATATTTTAGAGAAAGCTAATTAAACACAGACATTTTTTTTCAGAACCCTTTTTACTCATCATTATACCCAGGGTGCCAATAATTCTGGAGTTGACGGTCTATACTCATTAATCTGTCTGAACTGCTCTCATCCATATAACCATTCAAACACCCTGTGTTTCTTGTTTCTGTGTGTTTGACTCACGTCTCGGCACTCAGTGGTTTCCACACAATTGCAGCTTTGCTCCTGCACACGTTTATTACTCATAAATCCTGACTTGTTTAACTCTTTTGGATGCCCTGATCCCTCTTCCAGTAAGTCCTCTTTCCCCGCAGCTGTTAAAAAAAACAAAAAAAACAAGTAGGCGAATACCAGATTTTATCTGAATGACGAAACAAGACCGGGGCATGTTTCTATCTGTTTATTTTTAAGACTTTATGACAGAGTGAATTTTTTTTTAGAGAAAATATGGGGGATGTCTGCTTTCCCTCCTCTGTCTTGATAGGTTTTTTTTTTTTTGTTTTGTTTTTTCTTTTTTAAAGAAGAGCTGACTGGAGCTATCATCAGCATTCAGCTATTCTGTTTGTGTTATGTGCTCTGTGTGGGACAGTGTAAAAAAAAAAAAAAAAAAAAAAAAACAATTTAATACGTTAAAGTTTCTCCAGAGTTTCTCAAAGCATTGAGTCACGATCCACTCCGCCGCTCTCCATGCCTTATCCCCCGTCCAGTACCTTTTGCCACGTCAGTAAAGAATGCTACGTGTTCAAATCTCCGAATGCCATACTTCACTGCTGATCTCATCGTTGGTGTTGGTATCGCTTGGACAGCAATATGAACACAATGTATGACTCAGGTTGTGGTGTACTGCAGCACAGCTATTTCTCATCATGGATCCTGAAATATTATCTGTTCACATCACACTAGATTAATCACCGGTCTGCTATTCTCTGCTAACCGTCATGGAATCTGTGTACTGGACACCGAGCAGTCTCAAGTTTAAAAGCATCAGCTGCTTCTCACTTGCTTGACAGCCAAGCTCCCACTGTGCAATCAAAAGCCTTGTGGCATGGCACTAGATGAGAAAAGTAGAACGTGTAAAAGCCCACGCATCTTTTTTACATACAGTGAAAAGTTCAGCGGCCTGTGGAGCACATCAAATATCCTGAACTACATCCAGGATGATGTTTCATTGTATCACCATGAGAACAGACATTATGGACACCTTTTATGTCGTGGCTGGCTGTTAACACTTAATTTTATTTTAAAGCATGCACTCTTGGAATAAAAAGGCTCCACAAAGCTTTCTAAAGGGCTTTGTATTGGAACCTTTTCTGAAAGGGGAACCCTCTGTTTTAGGGGTGTACAAAGAGATTCCCAAAGGCACAAACTGAAGAAAGCTTTGCGATGCTAGATTAAACCCATTTCCCCGAAAGTGTTGCTTAAGTAATGATTAAAACAGGGCATGCATGTTATATCTATATCTATATGTATCTATCTATATATATATATATATATATATATATATATATATATATACACACACATACATATAATCAACAACGGGATGCTGTGATGTCACCCCCCTGAAGTGTTTGCGTTTTATTTCTCTTATACGACAGCAATTTACCAACAATTACCTTTTTCTTATTCATTAAAGGAAGACACGTCATACTTTTTATCCGTTTATAGTTACTTTAAAGTTGTGGAACATCCAAAAAACAAGTTAGTTCCTGTTATCGCTGATGTTACAGCAGTTGCTCCGTCACTTTTTTCTCTCTTGAAGTTAATAAGACACAAAAACGCAGCTTGCCGTGGTACCAAGAAATCGTAACATGCAAAGTGTAAAGTTCTCATCTGAGAAACCTTAAATAACAGTATTACCTCACTTTTACAAAGCGCTGGGACTGGAGACTCCTTCCAAAAGAATCCTAACAGAAAGTTTTCAAAACCTGTTTATGTGGAGCTTCTGATATAATATTAGAACGAGTGCATTACTATAAACATTGCCGCCGGAACTACTGGCCAAGACACATTTTGGCCAAGACGCATCATATCACGTCATCACAACACGCCATGTGACATCATCACAACGCGTATTCTTCAATTCGCATGCGTCGAACATGAGTACCGTTAAAAGGTCTCATTTACCAACAAATATCTACGAAAGACCGTGCCAAACTATTTAGTTTAGAAACAATTCAGCAAAATCAAGCATTTTTGGCCAGAACAATCACAAAAAAACTCTACGAAATCCTGAAAAGACTGATTATTAGACACGGAAGAAAGGAAAAAATACAAAGAGGAAAAAAAAATGTATAAATGATTGCAGATACAAATACAATAATGGATAATACTGGTAAAGCAGTAGTAATATTAATAGTAATAACAATAACAAGCTACTGCACCATCATTTGGTTTGTGTGTGTGCATGTGTGTGTACTGTATGCATATAATTTGTGTATAATGTGCGCGTGTGAATGTTTTAACGAGTCTACAGGTCTGTGGTTGTGGCTATGTGGTGTGGCTGTAGGAGAACAGTCTTGCTGTTGTTGCTTGTTCAAAAGTCTGAGAGCATATTGAAAATCTGAGTTTTAGAATTTTGAAAAAAAGGAGTATTCAGTATTCAAGATTTATCACAATTTCTAGGTCAATATTAAAATTTTAGCAAATTGTGATATTGAACATGTTAACTCCTTTGTACAAAAGGCAGATTTTCCCCAAGTCGTATCCCTTCCATTGAAGCGTGTGTTCAGACGACACACTCAGATGGATTTGATCTAACATGGATCATCAGGTTTTATACAAACTAGTGGAGTCTGTGTCAGCTTGAGTGCACACTGTCATTAAAGCAAAAATGAGACACTAAGTACTAAGAAACTCTGAAATTTATATAAAAAATATATATATTCCTAAGATTCTACTTTTCACTCAGGTTATTGCTGATATTATTATTTCTAATGAAACCCTTTGTGTTCAGTTGAAAAAGAATGTCAAACAGAAGCATTTTCACTAGTGGATCTTACTGTGTAGATGATGAGTGATGTCCAAACAGAGTCAAATTTGGCAGTTTTCTTTTTGATTGTTTTTTCCATTTCTTTGTAGGAGATTATTCTTTTTTTTCCCCGTGGGTGGATAGAGATTGAGTTTCTTGATTTCCAATTAATCCGAATGGCAATCTGTGGTACAATTAATGCATTCATATATTCGGTTTTGGCTGCTTCATGCACCACAATAATGCTCTGGCACATTTGGTCCTGCACAACAATAATACATTTGAAGTGCATTAGTGTCTTCAGGCCCCCTGTGAGCCAATAAAACAGCCTTTTTACTAGAATACAAGGTGCCACTCAGTCCTGAAAATGTTTTGATCTGCGTCCGCACTACAGTCCACCATTTCAACATCTCTTCCTCCAACTTTTATTTACAGTCTCAAATTAAACCCAGGCCTGCATTCATCATTCTACCACCCTGTGGGTGTGAGAGAAAATCATCTGATGTGTATAAACGTCTGCAGACTAAACGTGCCTCTCGTATCCACTGTACACACACACCCAGTTGGACAGTGGGTGGGCTGACCTAGACAGCACAGCTCAAAGTGGGTCCAGACAATCCAAATCAGAAAGGCCTGAGCTCAATGAGGGGGACAGGAGAAGGACCCACCACAGAGCTCCCTACAGGGTCGGGGTTTACTGGAAAAAAAAACAAAAAAAAGCCCGCTCACCTCCTGCTTGTGCGGGGAGAGTGATGTCATCATATAGACAGACGGATTAGACACACAGACCACCAGTGGACATTGGACATCATAAGATTGTCTAGCTACGTGTCACAGCAGTGCACTCAAACTATTTGGGGAGGAGAGGATTTTCCCATTGCTCACTTTCTCTCTTTTTTCCATTTAGTACTGCCCTTCAGAAGCTACATAAGATATTTGCATGTCTCCCAGAAGACAAAATAATATCAATTCACACCAACCATTCTATTCAAAAGTTTACATCCCCCTGGCTCTTAATGTGTCGTGTTGCCTTCTTGAGCATCAGTGAATGTTTGCACCTTATGTAATAGTTGTGTACGAGTCCCTTAATTGTCCTCAGTGTGAAAAGATAGATCTCAAAATCATATAGCCACTGCTGAAAAGAGGTCAAATATGCAGAAGATGCTGGAAAACCATAGAATGTGCAGGACCTGGAGGATTTTTCTGAAGAACAGTGGGCAGTTTAACTACTCATGACAAACAAGGGACTCATGAACAACTCTCACAAAACATAAAAACAGTTGATAATCATCCAGGTAACAACACACAGTATTAAGAATCAAGCATAGGTAAACTTTTTAACTGGTTAATTTGTGGAAATTGTCATTATAGTGTCTTGTGGACTATATGTAAAGATCTGTTATGTGAAACAGTTTATTCAGGGCAGTACTAAATAAAAAGAAAAATGCAGTTTTAAAGATAACTAAACATCTATATATGATCCCCACTGATCCATATTGAGCACTATATATACAGTGCTGTCAAAAAGTATTTCTTCTGGTTTTGTGTACATATTTTTTTTTCAGAATTGGGTCCAGAATTGTTTCAGAAATTAAAACAAAATCTAAGATAAAGCAAAGGCAACCTGAGTAAACACACAATACAGTTTTAAAATAATAATGTTATTTATTGAAGCAAAAAAGTTATCCAATACCAACTGGGCCTGTGTGAAAAAGTATTTCAGTATCAGAATCACCTTTATTGACAAGTACCATGGGTTTACATGTACAAGGAATTTGTCTTGGTGTACTGGTGCTTAACAATAACAGTAAAATACAATAAATACAAATATATTTTTTAAAATAAACATTTGCAAGGTAACATTTGCCCCTGTAGTTACTAATTCTCCAAATCTATGAAAATGCATTTATAATGGGGTTCAGCGGGACTAGACACAACCAGGCCTGATTACTGCAAACCCTGTTCAATCAAATCAACACTTAAATAGAACTTTTTCAACAGCATGAAGTTAGTTACCCAGTACACACAAAATTGAAAGTCCAGAAATGATGAGGAAGAAGGTGATTGAAACACATCAGTCTGGGAAGGGTTACAAAGCTATTTCAAAAGCTCTGGTACTCCAAAGGACCACAGTGAGAGCCGTTATCTCCCAATGGAAAAACTCTGCACAGTAGTGAACCTTCCCAGAAGTGGCCGACCTTCCAAAATTCCTCCAAGAGCACAGCAACGACTCATCCAGGAAGTTACAAAAGAGCCAAGGACAACATCAAAGGACCTACAGGTCTCTCTTACATCAATAAGGCTCACTGTTCATGTCTCCACTATCAGAAAGGCACTGGGCAAAAAAAAAGTGGCGAGACAAAAACCACTGCTAACCCAGAAGAACATTAACCCAGAAGAACATTAAGGTTCGTCTGAATTTTACCAAAACACACCTTGATGATCCTTAAACCATTTGGGAGAATGTTCTGTGAACTAGTGAGTCAAAAGTGTTTGGAAGACAGGGGTCCTGTTACATCTGGCATAAACCAAAAACACAGAATTCCACAAAAAGAACATCATACCTACGGTCAAGCATGGTGGTGGAAGTGTGATGGTGTGGGGATGCTGTGCTGCTTCAGGGCCTGGGCAACTTGCAATAATTGAGGGAAACATGAATTCTGCTCTCTACCAGAAAATCCTAAAGTAGAATGTCCGGTCTTCATTCCGTAAGTTGAAACTCAAGCGTAACTGGATTATTGCATTAAAAATAATTACTCCAAAAGCATTGGTGTAATTTCTAGTCCTAGAAGTAAGTGAAAGACTGATCTCCAGTTATTGCTGCTAAAGGTGGCACAACCAGATTTTAAGTTTAAGGTGGCACTTAGTTTTTCGCATGAGTGATGGGTGTTGGATAACTTCTTTTTTTTTTTTTTTTTTTTTTTTGGCTTCAGTAAAAAAAATTTTTAAATAAATAAAAACTGTATTGTGTGTTTACTCAGGTTGTCTTTGTTTTATGTTGTATTTCATTTGAAGAGCTAACATTATTTAGTATGAGATATACGCAAAACCAGAAGAAATCAGGATGAGGCAAATACTTTTTCACAGCACTGTACTTGTCTTAAAAGGGGACAAGTAAATCAAGCTAACACCTGTTAAAAAAAAGAAAACAAACACTACCAGTCAATGAAAAAAAATATTTTTAGACATTTTGATAATGGCTCATAAATGAAATTTGTTTCTAAAACAAATGTAAATAATGAGGTTAATGCTTATGTGTAAATTTAGTCCAGGATAAATAAATGAATTTATTAATTAGTAGTTAATTAATTCGTGGTTTTTACTACTAAATTGCCTTCTCACCCAAATAGGTTTCATGTAGGGAAAGCAGACGGCAAATGCTTGGTGTCTTTGGGAATTTTAAGAAAGCTCTCAGAGTGAAGCGCCCTTATGGAGCTTAGGGAAAGCTGCCAAGAGTGTGCAAATGTTCAAATCTTCATCAGTATTTCTATTAGTAATTTAAAATGTAAAATAGTTTTGATTTCTTTAACACTACATACAGTAAGTCCATATGTCATAATATCTGCCAATGTTAATGCCATTTCATAATGTTAAAGCTTCATTATTATTCTAACATAGTCAAAAAAAAAAAAAAGCTGTGGGTGGCACAGTGGTGTCAGTGTTAACAGGCTGGATCGGAAGGGTCGTGATGGATCCTGGAGCCTATCCCGGGAATGCAAATTGGTGTATATTAGTAATTGCCATAATTTGTACAGATTGTTTCATTGTTTTCTCAAGCCAGCTTAAACAGCCACTTTGTCTGATATCAGTTATTGATATATTGTAGCTTTTATGTGTTAAGGAATTGCATGACCTTCCACATACTGTGGAAAAGCTTTCTTCATCATTGACCTGTGTGACCCATTCATAGTGACTCATACTGTAGAAAAGCATGACAGTGGAATGTGTCATTCCACTGAATGCATCACATGCCTTACATCTTTCCTCATACCGTATACACACACATCTGTAGCTGAGTTTCCACTCAGGAGGTAGAGGTGGGAAATGAACCATTTTGATGGGATAATACTTTTGTTAGTTGGTGGACAGGTAAATCAATCTAACAATCTGTGCTTTGTGTGTGGGAGGCTAGGAAGGGTCCTGTTATCACACACCAGTCCCAATGTTAATCAGTCTGAAAAGACCATCAGTGTATGTTTATTACAGAAAGAAGGTCATCATGGAACGCTATCATTATCCACCCAAACAACATTGCTGTCAGAGTTTCCTGTGATCTCAAGTGTATAAAAACAATATGATTTATTTGGGATATGTTGGTTTATTTTATTTTGGAGGAGAAATAATTAATATAGTGGGTGGAGGCTGTGAACTACTTCAGTTATTCTGGGTGGAGTAATTACCAGACGAGTGAGAAATTTTCCAGAGCTGTTCCATGACCACAACATAGTTTAGAAGCCAAATGGCTGCTCAACCAAACAGCTTGACGTGAGATTTACAGTAATCTGAAAGACAAGAATTTGAAGTCATGATGTGACTCCGTTTAGCAGTGAATAGCTGATTCCATGATTGGGGTGTCATTTGTGTCCTTTGTGTCCCACAGATATTACATTTCAAGTAAAGTATCCTTCACAGCAACCTACAGTATGTGCATGTTTCAGATAAATAACTTAAAACATTAATAACAAACCTGCCTACAATATTTTTGTCTGTCCAATTCCACTATAACTATACTTTACCATGGCATACTGTATAAATATGAAAATATTCCAAAAAATCTTTTTTTTTTCTTTTTTTCTTTGCATTAATGTGTAAATCCATTTAACATCTCATGCTTGAAACATTCTTTTCCATGAGTCCTCCATTATACATTCTTCATTATAGGTTATATATTTCAGAACATGCCAGAACATGTACTCAACCCTGTTACATGAACCTATTCACCTCCATATTCCAGAAATGTCTGGAATATTCCACAGGACACATTTTTAACAGGAAGTTGCATCATTCAAATTTCCGTAAGACCACAGGAAGAATGTTTTATTTTTTTGCCCATCATTATTTTTAGCTTATTTTCAGTAATATGGTGATATTATCTGAATAGTGAGAAATATATGAACTTCGCCTGAAAATCTCTTTTTACTTACAAAGTGGCATCGTTGGTCAAGAAGATATGCTAAAAGCCACTAAATACTATAACTTCAGGCCTAGAGCAATCATGTCCTCGACCCTCACTAAACACAGAGGGGGGCTGAGGACTGACCCCTCTCCAGTTCAGCCTTGTTCTTTTACTCACGTTGCCCAACAGTGAGCCAGATGAGAAAATATGACTCAACACAATGACATCCAGTCATCATCATGTACTGCCATTCACAGATGGTAATGCTAATTTGCTAATTTTCTTTCACATCCTGTCGTTTAAAAAAAAAAACTGTTTGTTAGGATTAACTTTTAATTGAACAAAACTTTTGTAAGTACAGTTGCAATCAAAATTATTCAACCCCCATTGCAAATCAGGTTTATTGTGAAAATTTACAGACTTTCAACTGTTTGCAGTGAACAAATCAAACAAAAGCAATTGAAATAGTTCAACACAACGAATGCTTCAAGTGGTTTCCCCAAATTCAACTGAAAATGCAATTTATAATGACTTCTTCAGTTTCAAAGTTATTCAACCCCCTGAATAGAATCCCTCTAAACAGCACACATATGCAAAACAGGTGTTGTCTCAAACAGCCATGTTTCTCAAATTATAGATCGAAAGAAACTGAATAATATATCAAATGGATGCTAGTTAAACACAATTTGTGGATTTGTTCATTCTATGCTAATTATGAGGGGGACTCAAATGAAAACATTATTATTATTATTATTATTATTATTATTATTATTACTTTCTTAATTTTGCATTGTTTTATTGAAAATAGGTGTCATGGAGGTTGCCCATCCCCCCCCCCCAACTAAACTCCAGGTGTTCGAGTGTTTGATGAGCGTCTGGACAAAAAAATTTAATTCCAATTTATGTTGCACTTTTGATATTTTCATTTGACTGACACTCATATTTAACTGCAAAATGCAGAAAGAAAGAATGTCAAAATAATATTGTTTTCATAGATGAACTGATTATCCCAGTTTTAATGGATCAATGCATGTTTTCTTAAACGGCACTGCAATGATGGGAAGAGTTTAAGCAGCTATGACTGTGGTGTCACTGCAGTCACATGTCAAGGACGGAGGCGGTGGTAGATGATGCAAGTGTTGAAGGTGTGCAGTAACGCTAGGGGTCTAGGGTAGGCCATTAGTATGAATAATCAGATGAGCTTCTGAGAACTGGTGGTGGAGTCATCTGTGGTTAAAGCTCAGTAAATTACAACATTCCTCATCGCTTTCCCATCTGTACTCCTCCCAATCCATCCCCCATCTGAGTCCTCCAGGCAGAGTTCTATACACAACAGTACACTACTATATTTGATATATTTATAATGAAAGGGCTTGGGTTCGGCTTTTATTGCTTAGTGAATGATAAATAGTTTGACTGTACAGTGCAGCTAATAAATGCCACCTACTGCATTTCTAATGCAAAATAACAAAAGGAGAAGAATGTATGACTGAGATGAGCTGGTGTCCTATCTACGATATATTTCCTGCCTCATGCCCAGTGTTCCTGGGACAGGCTCTGGATCCACCACGATCCTGACCAGAATGAAGCGCTTACTGAAAGTCAATGAGAAATATAAAAACTTTACCTGGAAATCGCTTTCTCCTTACAAAGTGGCATTGTTGGTCAAGAAGATAAGCTAAAATTCACTAAATATTAAAACTTCAGATCTAGAGCAATCATGTCCTCGACCCTCATTAAACACAGAGGGGCTGAACACTGACCTGCGTGACCCCTCTCCTGTTCAGCCTTGTTGTTCTCTTACTCACGTTGCCCAACACTGAGCCAGATGAGAACATATGACTCAACACAATGACATCCAGTCATCATCATGTACTGCCATTCACAGATGGTAATGCTAATTTGCTAATTTTCTTTCACATCATGTCTGTTTAAAAAAAAAAAAAACTGTTGGTCAGGATTAACTTTTGATTGAACAAAACTTTTGTAAGTACATATTTGCTTTTATCAGGTTTGAATATAATACATCCAGTTAAGCCATGTTTATCCAACTTCAGTTTAAATGAAAAAAGTGGACAGTTAACCTGAGATTTTAGTTTAAAGGAAAGCTCAGCAGAAATGTTCAGCAGAAATGTACAGCAGAAATGTTCAATAAAAATGAAACGGAAAAAAAAAGGAAAGCTTTACACACATTAAATACGTTTATATTGAAGTAAATGTGAAGTGTGTTCTGAAGCGATTCTGGTGCTAAGGTTGTTGGTTGATACTGTATTTTTGGCTCTGGTGTCACAGGGGGACATTGCTAGCACAGTTACAATGGTGTTTATTAAGAGAAAACTATCTTTAAGTGATAATTGTCAGGTTTTGCTCCCAGCTCCAAAAAAAACACAAAAGAGCTTCTTTTTTCAAACACCGTTGTCCAGTGACATTCGATGTCATATTAATGAGAAATCCAACAGAGAAGTAGTGCAGACAGTAAACATTGCACTCAAAGCAGCTATATAATGCTGAGTTGTGCTGAGTTATGAGAGAGACTCAGCTCAGCTAATTAGCGATGTACGAGTTGATGAGCGAGTGTACAGATGAGGAAGTGAGAGAGCATTAAGGCACTGCTGCATCGCTATCTTTAAGTAGAGATGGAGCTAAGGACTAAACCCCACTGGCACCGCTATCAGTAGGGAGTCAAATGGTATTCTGGGTAATGCAGGAAACATCCATCCATTTTCTGTACCACTTATCCTACACAGGGTCACGGGGAGCATGGAACCTCCCCCAGGGAATCAACAGGGTGCCAACTCATCGTAGTGCACAACTGCACTACAGACAATTAGAGATGTTAATCAGCCTACAACACATGTCTTTGGACTGGAGGAGGAAACTCGAGTACCTGGAGGAAACCCCCGAAGCACGGAGAGGACATGCAAGTTCCCCGCACCAAGGGCAGAGGCAGGATTCGAACCCCCAACCCCAGAGGTGTGAGGCCACTAAGCCACCGTGCCCCCCATGCAGGAAACAATTAAACAATAATTGTATTATAATTGGGCGCACGTTCGCCTAACACCTCCAGGGTTGGGGGTTCGATTCCCACCGCAGCCCTGCGTGTACGGAGTTTTCGTGTCCTCCCCGTGCTGCGGGGGTTTCCTCCGGGTACTCCGGTTTCCTCCCCCAGTCCAAAGACATCCATTGTAGGCTGATTGGCATGTCCAAAGTGTCCGTAGTGTATGAATGGGTGTGTGAGTGTGTATGTGATTGTGCCCTCTGGCAGCCTGTCCAGGGTGTACCTCGCCTTGTGCCCCATGCTCCCTGGGATTCCAGGTTCCCCGTAACCCTGTAGGATAAACGGTATAGAAAATGGATGGATGGATGGATGTATTATGATTAAATCCTAAAATCATACAATTTTCCTAACAATTGAAATCATCCTAACAATGGATTGTTGCAGTCTGGGAAGCTCTTCCTCTCTCTGAAGTCCAACACAGAGAGAACGAGGAGGAGTTTCTTCCTGTAGGCCATTCGGGCCCTCACACCTTGGACTATTAATACATAAGACATATAAATACAGGCCTTCGATTTCTCTGCATTTCTCTGCGATTTCTCAACACCCACACACCCAACATTCCTGTCAATACAACTTTTATTTGCTGTCTATATTTTAAATCGTTTATATTTTTCTTTTTCTATTTCTATGTAAGTAAACTCTGTTTTATGTTACCAGACAGACATGAAATGCATTTCACTGCACGTCGTACTGTGTATGGTTGTGTGCGTGACCAATAAAATTTGATTTGATTTGATGCTAAAATAAGTCTAAATGCCGGTAAAGATCACATTAATTATGCAGATTGACATGCAAGTTGTTCAGAGTGGATTTTTTGCTTTATTACCAATGACATTAAACTAAATAAACTACTTGTTCAAATGAACATGATGGGTTAGAGCTCACCACGTCTCACTTTTGTGCAGGGTGCTGGTGACAGTTTCATGGGTGCGCTGGCCTTCTACATGGCCCACTATCCGTCGATGCCTCTGGAGGAAATGAGCAGGAGAGCAAACCTGGTAGCTGCAGTGTCTGTGCAGAGCATCGGCACTCAAACATCTTATCCGTTCAAGAAGGACCTGGCAGCAGAACTGTTTTAACCCACCCTTAATATCGTATCTTCTTTCTATAGGAATAAAATCTTACCTCAACCACTGCACTGGCAGAATTGTGTGTCTGATATGTTACAGAATGTTTTTTAGAATGTTAAATACTGCATATAAATTTATACCACAGTGCTGGTGGTGCATTATTTCTGCATGGACAGTAGTTTTAGCTGTAAGATGAATGATAGGACAGGGGAGTTTCCTGATGTTTCCTGTCTCTCAGAGAGAGAGAGAGAGAGACTGACTGGTTAGGGAACGACTGCTTATCACGCCTATAATAATAAGTAATTAACAGGGACTCTTGGGTGTTCCATAACATTACATCTAACTATTAGAGCTGCAACAATTATTCGATAAAAATAGACAATAATCGATTATGAAAATTGTTGTCAACGAATCTCATTATCGATTAGTTGGTCTGTGCGCTGCACGGGGGAGATTTACTCCATTATGTTACTTCTGTTCCGAAAACACGCTTCGGAGAGTAAATACTAAAGTTGTGTCCCAAATGAAGTACTCTACACTTACACTATGCACTATGTACTCTACCATCTAGTGTGTGAATTTTAGAAAGGTAAAATCATCTAAAATGGAACACTAGCGGGTTTTTTTTACTAACCGGAAGTATATGCCGCTTCCTACATGACGTCATAGCACGTAATGTGACGGCGCTAGCTTTAGCCTAATACCCAGAATTACATGACAGACTTTACATGACAGAATTACACTGTACATGACTTTCTTTTCTCCCAATGACCATCAGACGGAGGCAAAATCGTCAAGTGACTGAGGAAGAAAATGTGTGACCTCCAAGTCCTCTAAGGCAGTGGATCATTTTATATTAAACACCGCGGAGAAGATTTATAAACTTTATAAAGCAGAGTTTGTGTAGCACGAGCACGACAGTGATGCTGTCGCGAGTTGCTTAAAAGGTTTAGTTTAATTTAAGTTTGTTGTCATTATATGCTGTATCAGTGTAACTTATGTTCTTTATTATAACGGAAGTGATGTGTTAGTAACGAGGCCGCGTTGCTCCTCACGTGCTGTGTAGACGCGCTGATAGAGGGAGCGTAAGTAAGATCTGTAATGTCTAATTAAGACATTATGATCAAAAGTAAACACAAGTAAAATAATATGTCTAAAGGCCGTGAGTAACAGAAACCACAAGGTGCAGTGAAAGAATTTTTATTATTAATTTAGGACTGTAGTTAAATTCAGTGCTTTTTGTACATCCATTAAAAGTAATGCATATATACTATTATGCTATATATTTTATATATATATATATATATATATATATATATATATATATATATATATATATAAGTATTTACGCATTTTTTATGGCACTGAATTAAACTACAGTCCTAAATGAATAATATATATTCTGGTGTGTGTCTGTGTGTATTGGGTTCTTTTCAGTCTTATATAATCAGACAAACAGTTGTGTAAAGTTTTAGTCTGAAGTTTATATTTGTAACACTCAGTTTGTGGATTTAATTTTAAATAAACGAAAAAAATGGTACCGAAGGTGTGCCCCGTCCCATACAATTAATCGAAAAAATAATTGGCCAACTAATCGATTATGAATATAATCGTTAGTTGCAGCCCTACTAACTATAAACTGGTAAAATGTGTGATGTGTCATTCATTAATATACGCAATATTATAATCTTTGGAAAATCACTGTGGTATAAGTGGAATAACTCTCCAGCTTGATACCACCCGGCGTGGATTATTTTCATATAACTGCACAGTCTGCCTTGTGTTATTCCTTATATATGTGTTAGACCTACAGGTGTTCATATAAGATGAGAAATGGTGACTGTGAAGGCCATAGTATACGATTTACATCAAGCCATTCAGTAAGCCCTCACACACTGCTGACGGGGGCAGAGTCATCCTGGAAGAGACCACTCCCATCCCAATGTTTTATTATAAGATAAAGGTGAGTAGTCAGAACTCTAGCAGTGCATTTACAGTACTCTGAAAAACTCTTGTTTTTTAGTACAAACTTTGTTATAGATTTTTATAATATGACTTACTTTATGACATTATCGAGTCAGTACAAAAACAATTTAGATTTCCAGCACAAAACTAAATGTTACAGTTTTTTTTTGTTGTTGTTGTTTTGTTTTGTTTTTTTACATATCAGTAAAGAAAGCAGCAAATTATATGAGACCACTTTTCAAAAAACAAAAAAAAAATCAACAACAAAAAAACAAACCATAATGAAGGCTGCTGGGTTTTTCTGCAAAAATAAGTGCGAGTGCGACAGTCAAAGTCTCCAGAAGAACCGTGTCTGGTTCTGCAAGATGCTCAATAAAACTTACAGCTCATTTCCTTATAAATCTGCACTAATTGTACCAGAGACTATTTTTAAATGTAAAAACATTTAATTTCATTATTTTTAAAGGCATCATTGTTCTATAGCGTTTCTTTACACGTGCCTACGACTTTTGCACAATGCAGTATATACACCGACTGTTCCCGCTACGGGGTAAAATAAATGACTCCTCCGTGTAACCAGTGTTTTTTTCTACCTTTAATTTGTTGCCCATGAAGTGTTTAGAAAATCATTTAGGAATGTACAAAATCTCAAATCTATTATCTGAAAGTTACTGAGCTGCATATTCAGTGTATAAACTGAATTCATTTTATTTAGGATCTTTAACATAATTTCAAAATGTAATGTTTGCAAACTATGTTTACAGACTAACCACTTATTTAAATAATAAAAAAAAAAGGTCAACCTATTTAACTGTGCGTATGTGTGTAGGCATGTATTTGTCCCAAAATAACAGGAACACATGACTGAAAAATTCACCAAGTCCTATTTATGTGCTTCGCAACCATAAAACAAGCAGTTTGATGGTATTCTGACAACAACATGACGTGTCCACTTCCATATGCTCTCATTTTAACAAGGTCAGCACCTTATTGAGCCTAGTTACAACACAGATCATCTTGGAATTTTCCTGTGATAAATAAACTCTTCACTTAACGTGTAACTAATGAAAGTTATATTACCTTCTGCAATTCCTTATCAGAAGCAAAATACAGTAAATCAGAATGAGGTAATATCAGATAGAAAACTACAATTGACATTTTATAGCTTTTAGAAATGAGGGTTAAATGACCCTTTAAAATATATTTTTGTAAATATATATACATTCATATTTCTAATTATCAACTAAAGTCTATAAGAATGTAATGGGTGTAAACTACACAGTGTCCCAAAAGTCCATACCACACGTTTTAGCCAAATGTAACTTTATTTACAAAACCTCCTCTATATGATTGCCTATTTTTTTTTTTTAAACACACACAGAGTTGTTTCTCCCACTCACGAGGAACCCGTTAACACGCCTGGTGTTATGCACGTAACGCATGTCCATCACAATGTTGCGACAACTTCCCAATCCAGCCATGAGAATAATTTCAATACGGTCTTCTTTTGTCAAAGGCTTTCTTAAAGGCTATCTGGAAAATATATATATATAATATAAACTATGTATGAAACATTTTGGAAAACATTTTGCTAAAAAGTGTTAATATCCCACATGGAGACTAACATGGAGACTTTTGGGACACCCTTACTTGGTACCATGCTGTATTTGATGGGTGACATTTTGAACACTTTGGGCTTAGAGGTCTAGAGCTGACTTTTTAATTTTATTTATTTATTTATTGTTAACACAACCTACTAACAAAAATGACTCACTTGACTAAATTAATAAAAAAAAAAATGTGATGCAGATTGTATAATTTGGAACAAACTGTTCCTTCTTGAGGTGTTAAATACATAACTATCATTCAGACGTAAAGTGCACCATTTTACAATAAACACTATAGTTACAACACACTCCTCTTTGCCATTTCCTGCCTATTACAGGGAAGGTTTGAATGTGTTGAAAGCAGGGCTTTTCATAAAATCAGACTGATAAACAAGGTTTTAAGTGATAACCATCTTATTTTCGGGCAGAATTGTTGTTGCTTACAATATGTAATCGGGTTATTTGGTAGAATATGTTTACGTATTAGGATATTTTATGAAAACATGTTAAGCAAACAAAAACCACCTATAGTTTTCTTTAGCTGTCTTTGAGATAGATTTTTGTTTGTTTGTTTGTTTTTAAATCTTAGATTGATTAAACAGTAAATTATAGACTCTCGTTTTCATTTTAAATACAGTGTGGTACTGTTTCAAGTGTAGTAGCATACGCTCTCTTTTTCAGATTTATTTCTCAGATGCATGCTATTATGTGAATTATGTTACTCCTATCACAATGCACTTAATAAGTAATTTATCCACACACAGGAAATAAAATTAATTGAGCCTTGGAGTGTTCCAGTTAGTAAAAACAACTAGTGGATATATTCATTTAGAATTTGTCTGGTCAGACACACACAGTTTTTAAAAAAAAAAAAAGAAAAAGAAAAAAACCCTGTGCGAAAAGTACACAGTACAAAATACTTTCAGCATCAGCTTATGTTAAGTTTGGGCGTCTCATTTCGTCAACATAAGCACTTGATAATAATCTTGTGTTATTGAGAATGTTATGTTACTAATTATCTGAGAAATGTCAGTAATGTTGTATTACAGTTTTTGGTATTTCATATATTTTTTAAATCATCCAGCTAGTTTAATTTTCAATTTTTTAAAAATCACCCTACTAATTTTATTGATTTTTTTTTTTTGAATCAAAAAAATAATCAATAGATCATTTGATAATCAATTATCAAATATAACTGTTAGGGGCAGCCGTAGTGAATCATTTATAAACTGATTTTAAAATGTATTAATAAGTCATATAAAGTGTCATATCTACAGAACATCACACTAATATCTCATCTGCATTGTTCCTAAACACTGTATCAGTGCCTTTTACACGAAAATTATAATCAATGCTTATGTAATAAATTATATTTAGACTGATGTGATTTTTTTCTCAAGAGTATAAGATCATGAATACAAAATATGAATTTATTAAGAATTACTTGTAATATATTAAGAATCTTTCAATTTTACTGAGATAAAACAATACTGTAAATAGTCACTAATTTTATTTGTTTATATATATTTTTTTTTTCTTTTGAGAATGGAGAATAAAGATAATCCTTCTCAATCAGTTGAAGCTGAGAACTCGAACAGTATTATGTGATTTTATTGTTTTTAATGTCTTTAAACAAAAAAACGAAAATGAATGTTTAATACAACTCTGTGTTGTAATTCAGCCATTTCACCATTAAGATTTTATCTTCAGAAAAAGATATCCAACACTGGCAAACGTATCTAAATGATTAGTCACTGCACTATTGCTTCTCAGTGCATTTCTCAATCCGTCATGTTGTGGAATGATCTCAGGACGTCTGGATGCACTGTGGCATGTCATCATGCTTCATATTATCGTGATCTTTCGGTTAAGCTCGGTGTAGTTGAGTGCTCTTACTCATAGCTGCTTCTTAGCTACGATTTGAAACAGTGCATGCTTAAATACACAAGCCTGAAATTCTTCAAGTGAAATCTCGTGTTTGGTCCATGTTTAAAGAGAGCGGATCTTCTTCTTCTCGATGAACAAGACGTGCTGGTTCACTGTGAATGAAAATGTAATAAATAAATAAATACATTTTTTTATCAAATTACATGAAAGCGATTACATAGAATTAACTATTTATTTTTAAACCATAAACACGTTTTAGATTTGATTCAAGAAAGTGTCGCTGAAAACAAACTCGTTTATCTAAAGCTGAGACGCTGAAACTATACTGAACATCTCAACTTTGCCACAGGTTTTACATTAAAAAAAAGTACAGAAAGCCAAGAAGATCAATCACGTGAGAGGATTTCACATGGGAAAAAAAAAAAAAAAAAACATCAAACAGCATCTTAATATGTCTCACATGTGAAAGAGTTATAAGGTATGAATGAATTTAAGTATTTAAATCACAACTACAAAATGGCCATGCTTATATATTAAAGACACATTTAAGATACTGGGAGCAGATCTGACATAACTAATGAAGACTGATGAAACTTTTATAAAATTATGCAAAAAGAAAAGAAGCACAGTGAAATGATTTCAAATGGTTTGTGTCGTTTGCTTTTTGAACATATGGCGATGATTCACTCAAAAGTACTAATAACTAGACAGGCATTTTCTGCTCAGTATTAACTCCACAAAACAAGTGTAATAAAATACATGAATTTTCACAAGCTACTTCATGCAATCTATATGAGTAATTGTTTTCTTGTGAATCATACAAAAAAAAAATGTTCAAACGGTTCTTAATTAAGAATGTTCTTTTTTATTATTATTTAAAAGCACAGATTTATTTTTAAAATAAAAATAAATGTTTAATCTCAAGTTGCATTTCAGCTACTGCACCATTATTTTTTTAAAAAAGAAAAACAAAAGCAATAGAAAGCTAAATATGCAGTAACAATATAAATCCTTTCCTGATAATATTTACTTGTTTCTCTTTCAGTTACACTACCAGTCAAAAGTTCCTGAACACCCTATATTTTAACAGTTTTTGTTTAAATAACCATCATATTAAAAATACTCTCAAATTTGGCCTAGAAGTCAATTGAAAAAGTATTATTATTAAAGGTTTGGTGAAATGAGAACTGTTACATATGACCATATTTTATTGGAAGTGTATTTATAGTGCAGTGCAAAAGTCTTAGGCACATACAAAGAAATGCTGTAGGGCAAAGATGCCTTCAAAAATAATTAAATTAAATGTTTCTATATTGTTTTATATATATATATATATATATATATATATATATATATATATATATATATATATATACACACACACACACACACACACACACACACACACACTATAAAGAGCGACAAATGATAAACGAACAAAGACAATATTTGGTATGATGACGCTTTGCTTAAAAAAAATTAGCAGTCTCAGGTAGTACTAATTAGTGCAGTTTTATAAGGAAATTAACTGGTAAGTTTTACTGAGCATCTTGCAGAACCAGCCACAGTTCTTCTGGAGACTTTTTTTTTTTAAGTACAATGTTTTACAAAGTGATATTTAGAAAAAATTAGCATTCAAATGATATTAAAATTTAAGAATCTGTATATGTTTTTAAATGATTTATGGATTAAATGTGGCTTGTCTGAATGTGACTTGCAGTAACATTTCAGAATATTAGCACACGAAATCCATCTTCGTTATTTCTAATATTGATTTTAAAAAAAAGAAAGAAAAAAAAAGAAACAAAAACAAGGACATTGTGAGTTACTCTCACAGACCCATTTGTAAAACAAGTGGGTTGAGTTTTACTATCTACAGCCTAGATTAAGCTTTTTTCCCCTCTATGTATGATTACTCATTCCTCTCTTAAAACATCCTTTTCATCTGTAATGGAAAATGTTGCCTTCCATTTTTTATCAGAAATATTTGACATACAAATACAGACTGACTGTTGACATAGTTCAGTTAAAAATCAATAACTAAATGCAGTGTTGTGCAAAGAAATACTGTAAAGCAAAGATGCCTTAAAAATTATTAAATTAAATGTTTCTACATAAAAAATAAAAAATACTATAAAGAGCAGTGAACTGTAATAAACTAAACAAATTCAATATTTGGTGTGACGACCCTTTACTTTTTAAAAAAAAAAATGCATCACTAGTCTGAGGTACTGGACAGTCTGAGATGGGGGTTTTTCCCAGGTGAAAAGCAGTCTCAAACGTAGTATGTTATTTTCTTGACTGACATAAAACCATTTTCCTGGAATGTTTAATTTTTTTGTTCGAAAAGTAATGTTTGGAAATCTAAAATGTCTTTGTACAGACTCACTAATGCAGAAGTCATTAAATACACATCTATAACAAACAGGGTGCCTAAGACAGTTGGACCGTACTGTATAGAAGTTGTTAATAATAATAATAATAATAATAATGTAGAAATAATTAATTATATTTCATTCCTAATATCTCAAATGTATAAACTGCAAACAGCAAAACTTGTGATGTCCACGAAACAATTCTTGCCAAAGTTAACCAGTAAACACATGCAAATATGAAGTTACTAAAAGAAAGTTCTGGCAAAATCTTTATTCTGGTTCCTCGCACAAATGCATAGTGGTCACAGAGTTTCTCGTCACTTTTGTACACTTTTCTGGCAACAAGCTTCAGAATGTTGAAGGCTGCACTCTGACTGGCTCCCTGAGCTTCCATTTATCTACAATGTCACTCACTAGTTTCCAGCTGAGAACCTCATTTTTGAATACGGTGACACAATGAGCGTTTCAGAGCAAGATATATAGTTAAAATTCATAGGATTGTGGCTTTTGGTTTAAATCAGTAAAAAAAATAAACGTTGTCATTTGTAATAGCAGTCAAAAGGCCACTTACTGTGAAGTGATTGCCATGTTTAGTGACAAAAGAGTACCATAGTCTCTAATAAAAAATACTATTACACTAAATTTGTTCACTAAACACAGACCATTTAAAGGAAAAAACAACCCACCTTGAACTACTTCGATGTAATAATAATAATAATAGTAATAATAACAGTTGTCAACAGTTGAATTTGCTGACGTTTTTTGTCATCCTATTAAACGCTATTTTAACCGCGCTAGTAATGTCCCCCTGTGACGTCAGAGCCACCAACAACCGGTAACTTCTCACAGGAATAACAAAAATACTACACCAACCAACAAATCAGCCCCAGAAGCACTAAACACCTCACAAACACTTCAATATAAACATAATGAATGTGTTTCAGGGTGGAGTTTTCCTTTCAATACCTATTATTTGTATCATATCTTTTGTAAAGGTACCTATAGGGTCGTGTTTGCGCAACACCAGTTTTTCTCGGAGTCGTCCTCTCTTGGTGTTGAAACAGTAACCTGTCCCTGCAGCACTCATCATCTGTACCAACACAGTTCTGAAATACAAACACGTCCATAAAATTCAGAGGTTTATATATATATATATATATATATATATATATATATATACACACACACACACACACATATATATATATATATATATATATATATATATATATATATATATATATATATATATACACATATACATACACACACACATACAAAGACACACAGTACTTGCAAAAGTCTTAGGCACATGCAATGAAATGCTGTAGAGCAAAGATGCGTTCAAAAATAATGAAATTAAATGTTTCTCCATTTTAAAAAAATACTATAAAGAGCAGTAAACTGTAATAATTGCAACAAAGGCAACATTTAGTGTAACGACCCTTTGCTTACAAAAAAATAGTAGTCTCGAGTACAATTAGTGCAGTTTTATAAGGAAATAAGCTTGCAGAACCAGACACGATTCTTCTCGAGACTTTGTCTGTCACACTCGCTTATTTTTGCAGCAAAACCCAGCAGCCTTCATTGTGTTTTGTGTCTGAAAAGTGTCTCTTACATAATACGCTGCTTTCTTCACTGACATACAAACACTTTTCTGTAACGTTTAATTCTGTGCTGGAAAACTAATGTTTGGGAATTGAATGTTTTTTGTACTGACTCGATAACGTAGAAGTCATAACATAAAAAAATATATAACAAAGTTTGTACTAAAAAGAACAGGATGCCTAAAACTTTTGCCCAGTACTGTGTGTGTAGATACAATAACCCTGTCTGTCTGTAGCACCATGATGCATAATAGGAAGTCAATAGAACTACATGACAGACACAAGCAGCATTATTGTTGCTTAAGTGTTGGAATTTGTAAAGGAGTGATATGACTTACTTAGATTTGCTCTTGGCGACTAAAAGATTCAGGAAACAAAATAAAAGAGTATCTGTTATTATAACTGGCATCACAATACATCACATCTAGATATTTCATGCACATGAGCAACGTGAGCATATACAAATATAAAGCGGGGCTTAATAGTATATTTAGTTGAGAAGTGGTGACATTCAGAGTGAAATCTCATTATGAATTTTACATTAGAAGAAATATTTATTTTATTGATAATGATATTTTAAAATGAAGCACACTCTGCTCGTCTAGCTTGCTAATCAACTCTGTAACTAGATAACGTACGACTTACATCGCCACATTTATTTATTTTTAAACTTAAGCCATATATTAGCGGCGGTTACATTTCTTTTTACTCACGGTTAACTGCGGTGAGAAACATTTTAACGCAAGGTTTTTCAGTATTGTTTCGATAAAGTCACATTGAGTTCATGTGGAACAACTTCCGCGAGAATTATGTTTGAACTTCCGGGGTATACAGCCCACCCGTATTGTGACGCCTGTTAATGAGTAAATACGGATCTGTGTTTTTCCCCCCCTTACTACCCGTATTGTAAAATCACTTCCTGCTACGCTAGGCGCGGCTAAAGCGTGCACACTGATTGGTCAGTTTGACAGACTGTCAGAATTCTGTTGGCCAATAATTGAGAGGCGGGATTCGGATGATTGATGTAAAAAAAAGAAAAAAAAGAAAAGAAAAAACGAATAAAATTAACGCAATAAGTAGTATTTTACGTTAAACACATGGTTGTAAAATGATCATTATTTTAACGTATTATTTAAATGCTTTTTTTCTGAACATACTACTTTGTTTGATGATGGATAGTAGGATTTCACATTAAGAGTGATTTTATTCCACCCCCCCCCCCCCCAAAAAAAAACCACACACATACACACACACACACACACACACACACACACACACACAAAAAAAAAACGCGCTTTTTTTTTTGGCATTTTAGCATTTTTGCCTTGAACCTCCCTGGTTGGGGGTTCAAATCCTGCTTCCACCTTGTGTGTGCTGAGCTTGCATGTTCTCCCCGTTTTTCAGGGGTTTCCTCCGGGTACTCAGGTTTCCTCCCCAATCCAAAGACATGCATGTAGGTTGATTGGCAGCCTATTGTCATTTTATTTTTTTCCCCCCAAATGTTAATTAGTCTTTATCCAATGAAAAAAATTGTGTGTCTGGCACAAATACCTCACATGAATTTTATGTTTGCTTCCTTCTGAAATTTTATAAAACACCCAAGGAAGTACAGTGCTGTGAAAAGGTATTTGCCCTATCCTGATTTCTTCTGGTTTTGTGTATATCTCATACTAAATAATTTTAGATCTTCAAACGAAATACAACATAAAACAAAGGCCACCTGAGTAAACACACAACACAGTTTTTATTTATTTAATTTTTTATTGAAGCAAAAAAAGTTAGCCAATACCTATCATGCATGTGAAAAACCTAAATTTAAAATCTGGTTGTGCCACCTTTAGCAGCAATAACTGCAACCAAACGCTTCCAATAACTGGAGATCAGTCTTTCACTTACTTCTAGGACTAGGATTTACTCCTATGCTATGGATCATTGTCTTAACGCAATAATCCAGTTACGCTTGAGTGTCAATTTACGGACTGAAGACCAGATATTCTCCTTTAGAATTTTCTGGTAGAGAACAGAATTCATGTTTCTCTCAATAGTTGCAAGTTGCCCAGGCCCTGAAGCAGTAAAGCATCCCCACACCATCACACTTCCACCACCATGCTTGACCATAGGTATTATGTTCTTTTTGTGGAATTCTGTGTTTGGTTAAAGCCAGATGTAACGGGACCCCTGTCTTCCAGACAGTTCCACTTTCGACTCATCAGTCCACAGAACCTTCTCCCAAAAGGTTTGAGGATCATCAAGGTGTGTTTTGGTAAAATTCAGACGAGCCTTAATGTTCTTCTAGGTTAGCAGTGGTTTTCACCTCGCCTCTCTTCCATGGATGCCATTTTTGCCCAGTGTCTTTCTGATAGTGGAGTTATGAACAGTGACCTTTATTGATGCAAGAGAGGCCTGTAGGTCCTTTGATGTTGTCCTTGGCTCTTTTGTGATTTCCTGGATAAGTCGTTGCTGTGCTCTTGGAGGAATTTTGGAAGGTCGGTCACTTCTGGGAAAGTTCACTACTGTGCCGAGTTTTTCCATTTGGAGATAATAGCTCTCACTGTGGTTCTTTGGAGTCCCAGAGCCTTTGAAATAGCTTTGTAACCCTTCCCAGTCTGATGTATTTCAATCACCTTCTTCTTCATGATTTCTGGAATTTCTTTCAATTTCAGCATAGTGTGTTACTGAGTAAGACCTTTTAACCAGATTCATGCTGTTGAAAAAGTTCTATTTAAGTGTTGATTTGATTGAACAGTGTTTGCAGTAATCAGGCCTGGTTGTGTCTAGTCCAGCTGAACCCCATTATCAATGCAGTTTCATAGATTTGGGGAATTAGTAACAATGGGGGCAAATACATTTCACACAGGCCCACTTAGTATTGGATAAGCTTTTTGCTTCAATAAATAACTATCATTTAAAAACTGGATTGTGTGTTTATTCAGGTTGCCTTTGTTTTATCTTAGATTTTGTTTTAATTTCTGAAACCATTTAGTACGAGATACAGTATACACAAAAACAGCACAGTAGATGTATAGTAAACGCACTATGACACAAATATGCATCATCATCATCATCATCATCATCATCATTTTCTTCTTCAGTAACTGCTTTATCCTGGTCAGGGTCATGCTGCATTCCAGTAACACTGTGTGTGAGATGAGAACACACTCTTGATGGAACACCAGTCCATTACAGGGTGCCATGAGCACATGCATTCACACCTAGGGGCAATTTCAAGTCACCAATCCACCTACCAGCATGTTTTTTGGAAGTGGGAGGAAACCCAAATACCCGGAGGAATCCCACGTGCACATGGGGAGAACATACTCCATACAGACCGGGGGCTTGTGGAGATGTGAAGCAGCAACGCTCCCTGATGTGCCAACATGCCATCAAAATGCATTATAGAAGAGGAACGTTTACTCAAACATTTGCCCTCTATTATTATCTATAGATTATTTGTTATTATGAAAGATGTAGTACTGATGTAGACCCTGACTCATAAATAAATTAATAAAGAAAGAAAGAAAGCCTACTCCATTAATATTGGACAAGAAGGAGGTTGGGGAAGAGAGAGGGGAAGTGATACTGCAGAAACATGCACAGCGTGTTCGGGAAATGAATTTGTTGGACGGTGCGCAAGGTGCCACCAGCTGGCAGGAAGTGTGTGAAATAGCCTGCGTCACTGAGGCCGAGACACAACACCCACGGCCTGCACTCTCCCATTCACACTGCTAAATTAGGCCATGTTCACCCTGCCTCTTTCTCTCTGCCACTGACATCAGCAGCACGTCATCAGGACTTGGTGTGATGGAAACCAAAGTGCTGAAAAAGGTCCAAGTATCTGCAAGCAGAATAATTTGTGCAATATCAAATATTCCCTGTCTAGCTTAAAAATAGACAAAAGGAGAAATGGAAAAAAAAACTCACTTTAGTATCCATAATGAGTTTGACATTTTTTTTTTTCTGGAAAGCTATTAAGAAATAAAAACAGGGGAATAAAACCTAGCAAGTTCCTGTTGGTCTTAACTGTCTTAATTTATTTATATGTAATTATATATTTTTTAAAACAAGACAATGGGTGAATAATGGATAAATAGATGTGTTTTTATACTGTTGTCTTGAATAGCTCCAGAACCCTAAGGTCTGTTCTTAATATCAGCTAAATAGAAATGTGTATGAGGAGGCAGGCATCTCTCACACACTTGGTTCTGTAATCCCACTCAGGCTGTTTGTGTGCTCGAGCTGGCCGTGATGTCATATCAAAGTGCATCATGTTGCCATGGAGATGGTAATTCAGAGGGCCAGATGATGATGGTGTCACGGCCTCTCGTTGAGCCCTACACGTGCAACAGGTTTTTAAATTAGAGCTCATTAAATTAGAGCTTATTAAAGACAACTTGACTGCACGATTAGGCCATATTTCAGATACAGTTGACTCAGTCATGACTGCAGTGGCTCTGCTGGTTAAGTCAGGCCAAGTTTACAACAGATGAAATGCAATATTGGGAAATACGACACTACATCATGAATCAGTTCAACTCTATTGCATTTTCTCTCCTCTAGAGTATCCGCACAAGCCAGCCTTCTCCAGTGTGTCAGAAAACCATGGACGTCCTGTTGTTCTCAGGTCTTAAGTGAACATTCATCCATGTGTTTTTGCACAGAAGCGCCTGAATTACAGGCTGTACGAACCCGTGTTTGTCAGTGGCAAATAAAGGAGTGACGCCGCCGCTTGCCCATCTGGCCTCCACTTTGGGAAGCATTTCTGTTCCGTGACGCAAGAAGGAGTGGGAGTGGATTGCCTTGTGTTCCCACAGAGAGGTGAGGAAAGAAAAACGTGTGTGTGTGTGTGTGTGTGTGTGTGAGAGAGAGAGAGAGAGAGAGAGAGAGAGAGAGAGAGAGAGAGAGAGAGAGTGTAAGTGCACTGATCTCTGACATCCACCATGTTGAGGAGGAAAGGAAGGAGAGACATAGAAAAAAAAGGAGTGGAAGAAGAGGAATGGTCAATAGACCTTAAAATGTAGGAGTGCTAGATAAACAAAGCAAGAAAGCAAGGGAAAGGTGAGATTAGCTTAGCTGGATCTAGGCATAGCACACTACTCATCTGCCTATGCTCAAATGATCTTCAAGGGTTCTTTGGATAGTTGAGGGGTCTAAGATTTCTCAAGGTGTTGTATTCTAGGGTTCTCTATAAGACTTCTTTGGTTCCTCCCAGATGGACAAACAGAACCTTTAAAGGTGTTAGCTGGAAGAGAGCCACAAGAGGGCACACAAAATATGAATGGACTTACCACACCTACTAGTATTACTATTAATACTAATGTAATACTACTATGAATACTGCTACTATTACTACAGTGAGGGAAAAAAGTATTTGATCCCCTGCTGATTTTGTACGTTTGCCCACTGACAAAGAAATGATCAGTCTATAATTTTAATGGTAGTTGTATTTGAACAGTGAGAGACAGAATAACAACAAAAAAATCCAGAAAAACGCATGTCAAAAATTTTATAAATTAATTTGCATTTTAATGAGGGAAAAAAGTATTTGACCCCCTCTCAATCAGAAAGATTTCTGGCTCCCAGGTGTCTTTTATACAGGTAACGAGCTGAGATTAGGAGCACACTCTTAAAAGGAGTGCTCCTAATATCAGTTTGTTACCTGTATAAAAGACACCTGTCCACAGAAGCAATCAATCAGTCATATTCCAAACTCTCCACCATGGCCAAGACCAAAGAGCTCTCCAAGGATGTCAGGGACAAGACTGTAGACCTACACAAGTCTGGAATGGGCTACAAGACCATTGCCAAGCATACTGGTGAGAAGGGGACAACAGTTGGTGCGATTATTCGCAAATGGAAGAAGCACAAAAGAACTGTCAATCTCCCTCGGCCTGGGGCTCCATGCAAGATCTCACCTCGTGGAGTTGCATTGATCATGAGAACAGTGAGGAATCAGCCCAGAACTACACGGGAGGATCTTGTCAATGATCTCAAGGCAGCTGGGACCATAGTCACCAAGAAAACAATTGGTAACACACTACGCCGTGAAGGACTGAAATCCTGCAGCGCGCGCAAGGTCCGCTGCTCAAGAAAACACATATACATGCCCGTCTGAAGTTTGCCAATGAACATCTGAATGATTCTGAGGACAACTGGGTGAAAGCGTTGAGGTCAGATGAGACCAAAATGGAGCTCTTTGGCATCAACTCAACTCGCCGTGTTTGGAGGAGGAGGAATGCTGCCTATGACCCCTGGAACACCATCCCCACCGTCAAACATGGAGGTGGAAACATTATGCTTTGGGGTTTTTTTTCTGCTAAGGGGACAGGACAACTTCACCGCATCAAAGGGACGATGGACGGGGCCATGTACCGTCAAATCTTGGGTGAAAACCTCCTTCCCTCAGCCAGGGCATTGAAAATGGGTCGTGGATGGATATTCCAGCATGACAATGACCCAAAACACATGGCCAAGGCAACAAAGGAGTGGCTCGGGAAGAAGCACATTAAGGTCCTGGAGTGACCTAGGCAGTCTCCAGACCTTAATCCCATAGAAAATCTGTGGAGAGAGCTGAAGGTTCGAGTTGCCAAACGTCAGCCTCGAAACCTTAATGATTTGGAGAAGATCTGCAAAGACGAGTGGGACAAAATCCCTCCTGAGATGTGTGCAAACCTGGTGGCCAACTACAAGAAACGTCTGACCTCTGTGATTGCCAACAAGGGTTTTTAAACCAAGTACTAAGTCATGTTTTGCAGAGGGGTCAAATACTTATTTCCCTCATTAAAATGCAAATCAATTTATAACATTTTTGATGTGCGTTTTTCTGGATTTTTTTGTTGTTATTCTGTCTCTCACTGTTCAAATAAATCTACCATTAAAGTTATAGACTGATCATTTCTTTGTCAGTGGGTAAACATACAAAATCAGCAGGGGATCAAATACTTTTTTCCCTCACTGTATGAATAATACTAGTACTATGACTAAAATAAATAAATAAATAAATACAAACTGTATTGTGTGTTTACTCAGGTGGCCTTTGTTTTATGTTGTATTTCGTTTGAAGCTCTAAAACTATTTAGCATGAGATATACACAAAAACCAGGAAGAAATCAGGATGGGGCAAATACTTTTTCACAGCACTGTATCAGTCTATAGAATATATTGTTTCCAATCTGTTGAAATGTAGCTTATAATGGAGACACAAATGAGTAAACAAGCAGCTGAAAGCAGTCTGCCTAGTGTGTGGTGTGTTTTGACCAATTAGCCTGAGCTTTGATGTTAGAAAAAAAGAGAGAAGGAACTACTATTCTGTTTTTAGTGAATATGACTAATTCAGTACATCTCTCTCTCCTCTGTAGTCCTGCCCTCCTTCCATCCCCAATATCTCTCTCTCTCTCTCTCTCTCTCTCTCTCTTTCTCTGTGCTTGACATCCAGTGCTGTCTTTAGAAAGCCCACACTCTCTCCTGATTCAAATCTGTAAATCTGGTGGTAAGGTAACTGGTCACTTCAGTTTGCATCGTGCTGCTTGGTTACCTAGCAGCGGCAGTGGCAGTGTTTTGCAGGAAATTGCACCCCCCCTGCACAATTATCCTCCATTACACCACGTATACATGGTATACATATACGAAAGCAGCTCCATGTCTCTGTTTCTCTGTCATTCTGGCATGAAACAGCTCACAGTAGCATTAGGACCATTTGTAGAAATGAAGTCAGGACATTATTATATTACAGTATATAGTATATTCCTGTTTCTTTTCTACACACTGACACTAACTGTCATACACAATGTAAGTCAGTTTAACTCACAGGATGATACACACCTGTAATTTTGATTGTTTTAAATCACTTACAATAACTCACTCGAGCTTGGCCACGTAAACCCGTGTAAAGTTGGATCCTGAGCTCAGGTTTCTGTCCAGGTGGAGTTTCCGCATGGGTTTCCTCCGGGTTCCTTCAACGGATGGTGAATGGTGAAATGGTGTATGTGAAGATATTAACAGTGATTTTGGATTCGATGTGCATGTCTTCTTTTTAGCAGAAGAGTTTTGTGTGAGGTGTAGGAACAGAAATGATTGAGGTGGAGTTGATTGCTGATTGTTCTGTGTGTGAGCGTTGTTCCTGCTGCTTTCAGGTCGTCCTGCAACTCTTTTCGTGTGACTGCTGGCTTCTCTCTTACCTTCCTTATCGTTATGTTGTAAAATATCTTGCGTGGAGAACCCCTCCAGGGATGATTAGTCGTGGTTCATAAACCTTCCACTTGCATATTAATGAACCAATAGGAAAGTACTGACAGGGATGATTAACTCTTTTTACCAGAGACCAAAAAATGGAATTTCCGTCTGTTTTGGTGGTGCCCATGTTCAGCATTTAATGTATTTGGGATGTCATACTCTACAGTAGTGGCTAATGACTCGTATGAAAGTAGACACTCAGGGCTTTAAGTATAATTTTATTGTGGCAGTTGTATATGGTGTTTGACTATCAAAAACACTTTCGTTGTGTTGTCCATTTTATCTCTGTACCAATGTTATTGTGGAGAGGTGTGAATTGTTTGCCCAGCAGGGGGCTCACACCCCTCCCCTTTCCCATCACCCTGCTCACCAGCAGCTAAGCACAGAGGTTGAGATGAAAATAATCACAGAGTCACGATGCTCTAGACCAGGGGTGTCCAGTCTTATCCGGAAAGGGCCAGCGTGGGTGCACGTTTTCATTCCAACCAAGCAGAAGCCACACCTAAGTCTATTGAAAGCCAAGATCAACTGATTAAATAGGTGGAATCAGGTGTGGCTCCTGCTTGGTTGGAATGAAAACCTGCACCCAAACCGGCCATTTCCGGATAAGATTGGACACACCTGCTCTACAAACAGAAACCCAACAAGGTCCTGAGAAATCTTACAACAGACTTGCTGTGATAATTCCTTTGTTTATACTGATTAAAAATGTCCGATAAGTCGATTTCCATTCCAGTGACGGGAGCATGTATTGCTAGAAAGATCTTAACTCTTTGCTATGGCTCTGTTTGAGTTTTGTTTAACATATCTTCATTTATGCGTACGAATACATACTTTTTTTTTCCCCGTTCGTGTATATAAGTAGAAAGTGAAAAGACGTTATCTGTGTAAACCTGAAGTATGTGTTCGAACTAATGTGTATTAAATAACAAAAACAAAAGTGTCTGATTATTTATTTCCCATCACTTTTTATGGAGTGCAACTCTGTTAAACAGTCAATTTACAGAATTAGTCAGGGAAGGATAAACATGGTCTGTCCTCTGTCTTTCCGTACTACAGTCAAACCCGCTTCCAAGCCGTATAATTGCGACATTTGATATTAAGACTGCTGTTTAAAGTGTGACCAAAATAAAACAGACATTATCAAGTTCCTCAGTGAGTGATATCATGTTATTCTCTCTTTTCTTCCATTACTGCATCAGCATTATGGTTGACCTCTCAAGGTCAAAATGACGTCATCTGTGTTTTATTGCAGCTCCATTGCTACTAAAGACAGCACATACACCAAAGCGTTACAAAGTTCACACCAGATATTTGTGCAATTCATGCTGCCAAATGTGTTTACAATTCTGTAAGTGTGTGTCATACTGGAGCATAATGTCTTATATAAAATATATAGACTGTAAAATATTATATATATATATATATATATATATATATATATATATATATATATATATATATATATATATATTTATTTATTTATATAATATATAAAAATTTATTAAAAATTTATTATATATATATTTATATAATATATATATTTATATATATATATAAATATATATATATATATATATATATATATATATATATATATATATATATATAAATATAAATATCCATAAATATATATAAATATTATATATATATATATATATATATATATATATATATATATATATATATATATATATATATATATAAAATATAGATTGTCCTTGAAATATTTCAATTTTTCATTAAAACACTATTTATACCCACAAGCTATTTACAACCAGGTGATAAATCTGTGGTGAAAGACGAAATACGTTTTTCCACATATTTCTCACATTTAATGAAAGTTCCTCCTTTTAATGTCTTGAGAGTCTGAAACAAAATTCAAATCAACTTCTGATACTAAAATTAGCTTTCTTTGGTTTCCTGTTCGCTAACCCAAGCGTTATATCCTGTACAGTTCTCAGATCATGGTTTATGTAAGCTGATGCTCTTTTTAGAGTGTTTGGGGGAAAAAATAGCCATCTGGCACTCTAAAAGAGGCGTCTGTAACGCTCAGTGCCCACGCTTTCCACCAGTGGGTCAGTGGGTGAGAGAGGGAGGGAGTCTACAGGGAGGAGCGAGAGTGAACCGGCAGTGGAGGAGGTAGGTGGCGTGGGCTCTGATCACCTGGAGGGCCATCGGCCGCCAGGACAAGTACAGTAAGCTGAGGAAAGTTTTCCGCTCGCACAAAGGGCACCAAGGTCACACTTTATATTATGTCATCAGTTTATTTTTGCCCACTTTGGAACTAAGGTGGCCTGGAGCAAAAACATTCATATGGACTCCACAGATAGTGTGATATTTCTGTCTCTCTCCACACCGCTTACTGACTGAGCAACTTTATTTGGATGAAAGAGGTGTTGTGCCACTTTTTGTGCTAAAAAGCTCCCACCTACTTGCCATGAAACAAGCTGATACTTGTGAAAAAGATTTCTGATCTTACAGAGGAAGATGGCTTTTGGTGTGTGGAATAACAGAATAAGAATTTGCGAGATATAGATTCTTGTAAGAACCTTAGAGTACTTGTACAACTCATAACTTGCAGAGAAAATAATTACATTGTGGGATTTTGGGTTATATCTGCTGTGTATGCAGAGGTTGGTCTACCATCTAGCATGGTGTTTGCCAATCTAACTGCCACCCCACTTGCTCAGCCCTTATAATCTGATACATTTTTATTGAGCACAGTGTCACTACATGTACCAAATGTACTGAAAAGGACAGAAATGGTTAAATAAATAATAAATAAATAAATAACACCCCAAATAAATAAATACAAAAAATTCATGGATCACCGTGTGAATTCATGGATCGCCTTCCAGCTCGGAACATAGACCACATAACGCAACATCTGATTTAATATTGCAGTTGAATTGCAAATCCATACAGGCTGAGGATGGAAATAGACGATGGCTTCTTCTGTGTAAGTTTCAACCCCCCAAAAAATTGAGTATTAGACTGAATTCTGTAATAATAGTGTGATCATTATTTAACAGCCATTAAACCAAATGTTAAATCTTTTTTTTTTTTTTTTGATTTTTTTTTTTTTTTTTTTTTTTTTTTTATAGTTCAGAGTCAGGACTGTACAGAATAATTGCCACTGAATACACAAATCAGCCACAGTGTGAACCGAGTCATCACTTAAGCTGTGCATAAACAAATATGTACAGACGTTTATGTTTTCTAATTTGGAAATTGTGGTTAAAGTGAACCCTTTATTGGTTACGGGTAGTTCACAGTGTAATTGAAAGTCACACAGCGCCATCTGGTGGTAGTTCATGCTTGGGATCAAAACTGTTGAAATGAGGTCTGTTGTGACTTCGTATTAAGGTTCTACCTGTTATTCATACTTAACACAGATAGAAACTTATAATATTAAGCTCAAATTAAGCTTGTTGAGATGTTGTAAAATGTAGAGTATGGGGGGCACAGTGGCTTTGGGTTGGGGGTTCGAATCCTGACTCCACCCTGTGTGCATGGAGTTTGCATGTTCTCCCCGTGCTTTGGGGGTACGCCGGTTTCCTCCCCCAGAGCAAAGACATGTGTTGTAGGCTGATTGGTATTTCCAAATTTGTTCATAGTGTGTGAATGGGTGTGCGATTGCACCCTAAGATGGATTGGCACCCTGTCCAGGATGTCCCCTGCCTTGTGCCCCGAGTTCCCTGGAATAGGCTCCAGGCTCCCCTCTGACTCTGTGTAGGATAAGTGGTACAGAAAATGGATGGATGGATATTTGCTTATATAAAAGGTCATTATGTAAACGTTTTGGCTTTTTTGCCATTATAGAACGTTTTATTGCTTTCCACCGACACAAAACTTCAGATTCAAGTTAACATTACATGTAGGCTAACTTGATTTTGAGTTGATGTTTGCATTCAGTCCATTCAAATCTAATTACCAGTTAAACAGCAATAAACATAATAACTTTGATAATGGTGTAGGAGTTTTCACTAGTGTTGTACAACTCCAATTCCAAAAAAGTTGGGACGCTGTGTAAAATGTAAATGCAAACAGAATGCAGTGATTTGCAAATTTCATAAACCCATATGTTATTCACAATAGAACATAGAAAACATATCAAATGTTTAAACTGAGGAAATATACCATTTTAAGAAAAAATAAGGTAATTTTGAATTTGATGGCCACAACACATCTCATAAAAGTTGGGACGGGGCAACAAAAGGCTGGGAAAGTAAGTGTTACTAAAAATAAACAGCTTGAGGAATATTTTGCAACTAATAAAGTTAACTGGCAACAGGTCAGTAACATGACCTGCCAGTAAGATCATTATCATCATGAACCCTTGGTGGTCCCCAGACTACAATTTGAGAACTATTGCTTTAGTGTGTATAATTATTTGGACCCACACCGCCCTCTAGTGGAGATGTTAGTACATTTTCGCTGCACAATTCCTTTTACATCAGATTCACCCAAGTTTCTCAGTTTCACCACAGTTGAGATTAAACTGACATAGAATCTGTTGAAAATCACCAAACCTATGGAGCTAATTAGTAGGTCAGGATCTGTAGAAAAGAATTTTATCTTCCACACATTTTTTGTTTAAGTGCTATTTCTCTATATCTTCCAATACACTATTGACATTCGACATTGAATGCAAAGCCCTTACATTCTTCATAAGGGTAAATATGTTAAGATAATTAATGCACAATTTATTATTCAACCTAATTCATTTTTAATAGTTTAAAATGGCAGCTTCAGAGATACTATTTCCTCACTAAGAAGACAGATGGAGATAAAGCGATGCCAACCATTTTGCTTTCCATAAATAACCTTTTGGTTCACAATGATGTCATGGTTTTCATATGGCTTCATTCTAAATAACCCATTGGCACCAAGTGTACCATATAGGTACTAACTTTAGCTGGGTGATTCCACAATCGGTGTGCCATTTGTGTCCCACTGAGATTTGATTTACAGACATGTATGTAAAATAAAGGTTAAAGACATTTTAAACATCCTTAAACAGTAACTTTCACAACATCCTATGTATTGCCTCAGATAAATAACTCATAACATTATTACAACCTACCTATGGCTAAATACGACAGGCACAGTATTTTGCCTGTCCCAGTCCACTGCACTCTACTTTGAAATATAATCATTAAAGTACTTCAATCAAGCATAGTATTTTTACACTAAGGTGTGGAATTATTTAACATCTCACACTTGAATCAATCACTCAATTTCCATGTGTCATCCATTACACGTTTATGAACTCTACCTTGCTACCAGAACACATTCACCCCCATGAAATGTCACAAGTCACAGTTCAAAAGGATATCCATCTCCTGAATTTCCTAAAGGTCATGGAAAGTTCTCTGACTTGTTACCCAGATTGAAAGTAAATGATTAATTTCAAAAATATTAATTTCATTAGAATGTTCTTAATGTCCTAATGCCATTAGCATGCTAAAAATGCAAACCTGTTACTAATTTAAGAGCAAAATGCAACCCTTGTCATCAAAGAAACATAGAAAAATGAGATATTGATGCCTGGCTTGGGTTAAGACATTTTTTTGTAATTTTTTTTGTGCACAAAATCCACATGGATCAGTTGTGTTCAATCTTATCTGCAAACGACTGGTGTGGCTGCAGGTTTTCATTACCACCAAGCAGGAGCCACACCTAATTCTGATCTGTTTAATTGGTTGATCTTGGTCTTCAGTCTACTATCAGGTGTGGCTCTTGCTTTGTTGGAATGAAAACTTGCAGCCACACCAGCCCTGTTCGTATAAGAATGGATACACCTGACCTACAGTATGTAGTAGGTACGTATTCATAATAAAGTGGCCACTGGAGGTAAAAGCACCTGTATTATACACACCCCAACATACACGTGTCAGCCATCATTTCTGTACTTTTAAAGGAAAACTCCACAAGGAACTACTTGCTTTATGTTTTTAATCTTTATAATTAACATAATTAATTTTGTAAGGAAATTCTGAGATGACTTTTTGTTAAACCTCATGCATCATTGACATGTTGGGCTATTTTCACTGTAGTTAACAGTTTCCTACATTACCCACGATATCACAATATCACTAGTGGTTCTAATGGGAAATATGCTGCAATCCAAGTACCCCAAGTCAATTTTCCAGAGTTTTGCATTCCAGTGTTTCCACTTGGAAAAACATGGATGCCCAAAGCAAGGTCATATTTGCATTGCCAGTCTCAGAAGATCTACCTGAATTATTTCTGTTCAATTACTGATTAGAAACAATGTATAAAATAAGTCAACTGCTGTGTCTTGTTCATCTTCGTCACAATGGTCTAATCATGTTAGTGAAATTGGGCTGAAATCAATGGAATTATGTTAAAAATCTACCCTTACAAAGCTGTTAAAACACCTTTTCACAAGACAAAAGATACATATCAAATCAAATCAAGTTTTATTGAGTATTAAATGATGCAAAGGGAAATGTTCACCACCCTATTGTTTTGACAACAGAAAAAGACGTTCACAACTTGGAATTCTGAGATGAATGTTCATTCCATTGCACTTTTCCCTATTGAATGTTGGGTTTTACCCAAGTACAATGGATTGCAGCATTAGCCCTCGCTTCAAGAGTGATGCAGTTGCTCTAGTTCTTTAATCTGTCCAGCTCTCTCACCTCCTCATATGTACACTCTGCTGAAATAGATCAGATTCCAAAGATTCAAAATTTCATGGTAATACCGCCAAGTCATGTTGTAGTTCACAAACCGATTTGCTAGCCGAGTCGCTGCCATTTCTCAGCACAACTCCATCATAGAGCATTGAATTTTTGAAATTGGAATCCAGCATTTACTGTCTACTAGATTTCTATGTTGGATTTCTCAGTAACATGACATTTGATGTCACTGGAAAATGGTCAGTGAGAAAAGAAGCTGTTGTTGTTTTGTGTTCAGGAGCTAACAGTGAAATCGGACTGTTACGGGGCAGTGGTGGCTTGATGGTTAAGGCTCCGGGTGACTGATTGGAAGGTCGGGGGTTCAAGCCCCAGCACTGCCAAGCTGCCGCTGTTGGGCCCTTGAGCAAGGCTCTTAACCCTCTCTGCTCCAGGGGCGCTGTATCATGGCTGACCCTCTGCACTCTGACCCAGGCACTGATGGTTTGGCGAGGAGGCCTGGTGTGCACTCAGTGTTTCAAAGGTGTTCATCAGTGGGGTTGAGGTCAGGGCTCTGTGCAGGCCACTCGAGTTCTTCCATACCAACCTTCTCAAACAATATCTTCATGGACCTCATGTTGTCATGCTGGAACATGTTTGAGCTTTAGCTCCAGTGAAGGGAAATCATAAAGCTACAGCATACAAAGACATCCTATACCAGTGGTCATCATCTCTGTTCCTGCAGATCTACCTTCCTGACGTTTTTAGCTCTAAACAATAATCGTGCCCACCTGACCACATAATCATTGCCTTAAGAATTTCTCGATCAACTACAACAGGTGTGTTAGATTTTGGTTGGCGATGAAACCTGCAGGAAAGTATATCTCAAGGAAGAGTGTTGGTGCCCACTAGGTCTGGGCGATATGACAAATATATCATATCATATCACGATACTTCTGTATACCGATATATATTACCCAGCCCTAGTGACCACTGTCCTGTACAACCGTGTTCTTCCAACTTTTTCCGGAAGACCCACATGGTCAGGTGTCCACATACTTTTGGCCGTATAGTGTAAATACAGCCACCAACAAATTAGCACCAGAATTATTAAACACGTCACAAATACTGTAGTCCAGGTTGCACTTTTCCTTTAAGAAGCCTCCCCATTATACTATCCGGGTTGGGAAGTTCTTATGAGCCCTTTAAGAAAACAACACGGTTACGTCACTGCGCCAGGAACCAATAGGAACGCAGGAACGGATGAGCTGGAGAAAAGTAGCGTGTGTGGATGTGTAGTTCTCCCGTAAGCGCTTCTGTGTGTGCGTGCGCGCGCGCGCGTGTGTGTGTATATGCGTGTATGCATGCATGCATGCGCGCGTGCGTGAGGGAGTGTGTGAGGCGGGACGTATGGACTGCGTGTGGGATCAGAGCAAAAACGGATCGCAGCATTGAACTTTTCGGAAGTAGTTTTGTTTTGAGTTTGCGTTTTAGCCATCTGGAAAGGTTGTTGAAAGGATCTTGTGTCTTCCTGCATTAACACACACACACACGCACGCGCACGCACGCACGCACACTAAGCCAGACAAGATCTCCAGCAAAAGTTTCAGATCAGATCTGATCTGATCTGATCTCGGGGTGAAGATGTCCTGCTGAACGGAGTTTCCAGCTCATTTCTCTGGGCTGCTGCTGAAGGCCATAAACAGGAAGAACAATCCGGCTTGATGTGCTCCACCGGCTCTGCTCTGCTTTCTCTTTGGGGGTTGTTTTCTATCTCTGCTGCAAACCTGCAGATGAAAACCTGGAGCACTGGTGATCATCTGACTTCATAGATGATCCAGGAGCTGACTGTCTACTCCATACTCCAAGCATGGAAGTGTGAAGAGAGAAGTTTAAATCAAAAAAGAAAAGAAATCAGGATCGCCAGCATGCTGAAGACTCTAACCAAAAAGCTCAGAAGACATTCCCTTAATGAAATCCACCCTTTCCAGCTTAAGGTAAGTAAAGAAAGAAAGAAGATATGATCAGTTAGGATGCACGAATGCTTAGAGCAAACTTTCTGCAGCCTTTAACTGTATAAAAAAACAACAACACACAAATGTTACCCCTCATGAATATAATCCATCTATTTCATTATTAGGCACATTTACTGATACTGTACACTCTTAGACATAAAGGTACCAAATTGTACTTTTCCTTGGCTTTGTAGTGGTCCCATCAAGGCTAGACCTTTTGTACAGTATGTGTATAAAGGATTCCTATATATATATATATATATATATATATATATATATATATATATATATATATACACACATATATATATATATATAAAAAGTGGGCATAAATTAATTGTTGCCATATGGCAACACAATGCACAAACACAAAGGGTTAAAAAATAATATAAGATACATAATTAGACCACTTACTTTAAAACCTAATTGAAGGTCCAGCACATGCACCTTCCCAGGTAAAAGATACAACCCCATAGACAAAGACATGTACAGTTTCGTACCTTTATATCTGAGAGAACTTAGTCAGTTGATTCCATTTGACTATATTTATTTGCATAATCATTTTGATAGCTGTAGGTTGTGATTTCTGCACAGACCTGCTTCAGACCCCACTTTTAACAGCCATAGGTCACCAGTTAGTAACAATACAGCACAACCAATTAGGGAAAAGTGCTTTTCTTATTGTTTTGTAATTGTTTAATAATAATAATGTTGTAGCCTTGGTCTAGCACCTGAAATGGGTGTTTGGACCCCTTAAATGTTTCACGCATACAAATAACCATCCACAAGGACCCTGGTGAACACCCCCCCCCCCCCCCGCCTCATTGTGCTTGCCTACACGCATAACATTGTTTGAAATGGTTTGTCTATTTATATCAAGCAATTCTAAATCCACCGGTTTTGTGTAGAGAGCAAGCTCTGAGTGGGTTGTACTTCCTTCGAAAGGTTTTGTTTTATTTAAACTTTCCTCCTTCTCTGCAAGCTAATTCTGGCATTGCATAGGAACGGAAATCTTTACGTCGACCCTCTTTCAGTGAGAACACTAGTGCACAAGGGAAACAGACCTTGTGATGCTTCTAAAGAAAATGGCTGGCCTGTGGTTGATACATTCTCCCTTTTCCAAAATGAAAGCCATGTCTCGGTTTCACCAAAAAAAAAAAAAAAAGAGGGCAGTGTTGTTATTTTTTGCAAAGCTTTGCAGCTTTTTTTTTACTCTTAGCCTGCCATTCCACCCCCTGAGTGATAAATGTCCTTCCAGGTAGATGTGGGTCTCTGTGGCGTGTTTGATATAGCTGGAAAAGTGAAACTGTCTGTACACATGCACTTCATGGCCGATTAGTTATGCGTGCCATCCTGATGGAAAGTGCTAGGATGCAGCTGCTCAGGGCCTCTTCGGCCCATTGTAGGATGTGTTTGCACTCTTCGTGCCATCGTGAGGGTGAGAAACATTGGCTAGCATTGTCACGTTCAAGTCTGCTTTGTCCATAAACCTCAGCTGCGTCATGTTTGTGGGTCATAGCTGTGACTGTGCTGTGAATGTGTTTTTAACCACTAAAGGGAGAAAGCATCCATTTTCGAGAAATTAGCAGTTGTCGGCTTCAGTATGTGAACACGTTATGATGTTAGTATGGGAAAACATGATTTTCTCATTCCTGCAAAGTCGATTACTGTTCTGCTTTCCTATACAGATGCACATGATCCACATGCTTCATCACTGATCAAGAACTCAGACAATAGCAAATCTTCTTTGGAAATACAAAGTAAATATAATCCTATAAGAAATAATAATGAATACATGGGACAAAAAACAACAACACCCTCCCACTCGCAGAATTAAACTGATGCTAGTGCCATTGGCTTGTGCTAAGAAATTTACAACATTATTAATAATTGTAGAGTAATGTTTTAATGGCTGTGTTGTCACCTTTGGTAATAAAAAAGTTATTTGTTGAGTAATTGAGATATGCGTATTTTTCCATGTTGTTTTTGTAAGAACAGGTTCTGGTTTAGACTTTTTATGGGTGTGCCGTGTGTACTGGATTCGTCTAGAATTCTGCTAGTGTTGACCTATAGCATTGAGAATTTTTCTTACCTTGCCTGAACACACCCAAACTAACTCAGGGCGTGTTTGGTCATTAGGCGATGATTGTTAAAAGATGGAAAATGCGTGGAGGTTGCTTTCAGTGTCGATTTGGAGGCAAAATATCCTTTTTTTGTAGCTTTTATGTAGCATTAGTTGAAGTGGCACATCACAATAAAGTTCAGCTGAATGTCTCAGATATAGCCAAATTGTTATTTTCAGTCATATTGCAATGTTGAAAATGAAATACTTTCCATTCACCATGTCATAATTCTCTGTATACCCGCTAAGTAACACCTCCTGTTTTGTTTTTGCTTGATTTAACTTAGAAAGTGATGGACTACACTCAGCGGCTCGGTCATTAGGTGATGATGATTGTTAAATCATGGAAAGTACTAAGCTAACCCTCCTGATCTACACTATTTTCAGTCTGTGCATAATGATATTTATTATAATGTTCATGAAAGAGCCAAGCATCACTGTATAACTGAACATGTTATAATTTCTGTATGTTTGTGTATCTAATACGCTTATCAGGTCACATATAGAGCCTATGTTTTCCTGGCTTTGTTGGTTTTTAGACTACAAGGACACATGTGACATCTGTACTTTGTGCAGTTTCTTCAGTTCAGCAGTGACACAAATTTTACATATTTTTACATGCTATTCAAAATCACACACTTCACACAAAAGGTTTATTTGAATAACTCACATAGTGCATCACAGACTGCGTACTATCATTGTAAATAGTAGATTATTCCATTTTATACCACAGCACTAATTCTAATATGTTGTTTTTATACTGGATTTTTAGACAGGGACTTGTATGGTGGATGCTCCACATAAACAAACACAATGTATGTAATGGTTGATATGGTGAAGTTTTCTGTAAGGAGACATTTCGTTAGCATTTTTGGAAGGAGTCTCCAGAATCAGTGCTTTGTAACAGCCAGAAGTAAAACTATAACTGAGTTTTCAGACACAGGAAAGTCTTCAGAGTGAAGTGCTTTGTGGTTTCTCTGCAACATGACAAGCTGCTTCTGTTTTCTTATTAACATCAATAATTTTTTTTTTTTTTTTTAAACACAGAAGAAGTGGTAGCTGTAGCAAATCAAATTTTTTTGCTCATGTGGAAAAAAAAAAACCACACTCCATAACAACACTCTTAGCTAGTACTAGATACCAGCCTAGCTTGCAATCTAGATTCGGTATATTATTATTCAGTTATAAAGATTATAAACACTGACTACATTTACATGGACAGCAGTAATCTAATTATTGACCTTATTCTGAATAAGACAATACTGTGATTAAGGTGTTTACATGAGTCGCTTTTAGAATATTCCATTCATGTTCCTGTTTTACATGTTCTAGAACATGAGCGATTAACAGCACACGTCATTACGTCAGCGTGCCACACCGTCCGACCTTCCCTCCAGAATTTCATGTATCGACATACAGTTGGTCTTCGTTATGGTACTGTATACAGTTTTGGGTGTTTCATTTTTAATTTTACGAAAGATTCAAGTACAGTTAATTATTTGTCATGCTATACGTGCAAAGAGACGACTGCTTGAAGCCATGAGCTGTGTCTGAAACCGTGTACTTGCCTACTATATGGTAGCTGAAATACATGCATCTCGCCTACTATATAGTAGGTAAGTACGCGGTTTCAGACAGTGTGCTACCTTGTTTGCTGTCAAACGGTTGAGTACTGCTGTGTGTGTACGTGTCCTGTCACAAAATGTGGTGAAAACTCCCACACGACGTTAATAGTGTGATTAAGGTGTGTACATGTCTGTAATGCACGTCGATAACGTGACTAAAACAGGAATACTCCACATGTCTTAATTCGATTTGTGTTTACTTCAAGTATGACTTTAATCGGATTAAGGTCATCAATAATCTCTGTTTACATGGTAGTTTCTTAATCAGAGTATCGTCTTAATCGGGTTAATATTGGATTATTGTTGTCTAAGTAAACCTACTGAATGATTGGTTTAATTCTGCCGATGAGGAGGTTGTTTTCAATGTTGATTTGGAGGCAAAATATTCAGAGAATATGAGCTCCTTGTTTGTAGCTTTAGTTGAAGAAGCTTTATTTTTTTTGGGGGGTGGGTGGGTGTTGAACTATTTTCAAATTGGTAAGCACTCCACTCCAGAGGCAGGAAAATGCCCTATATAACTCATTAACATACATAATTCATTAAAATACATAGATATGATTTTCAGGATAAAAATCACTTTTATGTGTTTTATAAACTCACCACCCACTTTATTAGGAACACTTCTACACTGGCACAGGCTCACCCAAACTCAATCAGTCTTTTTCCAGTCTTCAACTGTCCAGTTTCGATGAGTTTGTGAACTTGATAGCTTCGGATTCCTGTTCTTGGCTGACTGGAGTGGAACCTGATGTCTTCCACTGTTGAAGCTCATCCGCCTCAAGGTTTGATGTTTTGTGCATGCTGAGATGCTTTTCTGCTCACCATGGTTGTAAAGAGTGATTATTTGAATGACTATATCCTTCCTGGCAGCTCGATCCAATCTGGCCAGTTTCCTCTGACCTTGCTTATCAACGAGGAGATTCCACCCACAGAACTGTCGCTCTCTCTATGTTTTTTGTTTTTTGCACTATTCTGTGTAAATGCTAGAGACTGTTGTGTGTTAAAATCCCAGGAGATCAGCAGTTTTCTAAATACTTAAACCAGCCCATCTGGTACCAACATCCATGCCACGGATAAAGTCACAGAGATCATATGTTTTCTTCATTCTTATGTTTGATGTGAACAATAACTGAAGCTCTTAACCTGTATCTGCATGATTTGTGCATGAATGTACACGTGTACAGGTGTTCCTAATAAAGTGGATGGTGAGTGTAGACTCCCACTAAAAAAAATAACATTTTGGAACCTTGTTTAGCTTTGGCTTTCACACTGATATGGGAATGTCAATAATATTAGCTCTTGCTTTGGAATTCCCATAATTCTGTTTATATGTTGGAAATGTTGCTGATTTATTTGTGAAGGTTATAGAACAAAAACTAATGGGTGCTTGCCCTGCTTCAAGCTTGACCACTTGGCTTACACTAATAAATACAATTATGTTAATTGGAGTCCAGAGTCATGCCAAGAATGGCTTTGGTGCTGCAAGAGGAGAGCTGACTGAGGCCACACTTCGCTGTGTGTGTATTGGATATGGCCCAGTGGACATGAATGAAGTCCTTGCCAGTGACTAGCTCTGTGATCATAATTTGTGGGAGTGTATCACGCACATAACACATGCACTGCTGTGATCCCACATGCCAACATTTACCGATGGCACCAAATCGGAAAATGCCGAGAGCATGAGCGTGTGAAATGGATTAAACATGTTCAAACATAGACACGATTTCTCATACTAATATTAATACTTACTTGCTTTCTCCTTCTCGCTCTCACTTTTCCTTTGCAAAGCAGACGTGCTCAGATCCGTGTTTATCATCTACCTTCCTGTGTTTGTGAGGGTCAATGCACTCCAGTCATTACTGAGAAACCCATTTATAATGGGTTTGTGACTCATTTGCTAGCAAGAGGACTGAGAATATAAATTCCAGATTCTCAAATTTCCTCCGGGGTTGACCTGACAAACATTAAACCTTCCCATGGACCTTGCAGAGAAAGAAAGGACAGTTTATAATAGTCACATTCAGAGCAAATGCTCTCTATAATGTCGAAATGAACAATGATAAACTATAATAAGAATGTTCGAGACAATGTCAAGCTGGTGTATGATATTTTAGACGTTGCTGGGAAACTGGTTAAAGTGTGATGAAGCTTGCGAATAACTGGCAGCGCTTCCCACTCAAAATGAGTGTGTTCATTGTACTGTGAATCACAGGCCTAAATCCTACTGGCATGCAACTTGTAATTTATGAAATGTTTGCTTTTACACAGACCAGGAGGAAAAGGATGGGGCTTTCTAGCTAGTGATCATTTCCATGTCGGTTAAGGACTGGTTCTAAAAGTGAATCAAAGTATGAAGAGTCTAATCTTCATGTCTAGTCGCGGAGGGAAAATGTTATTAGTAAAGATCGAGAAGGAAATGTTGAGATTATGTTGTGTTTAAGGTAAATTTGGAGATGAGTGATTAACCCTGTATTAATAATGAAAACTCAGTCCCTCCAGGATTTTGTGATCGCAGAAATGAACGCAAAATCAAGCAAACTTTGTAATAATTGGAGGAGCTTGCAATTTTTCAAAATTGCCACAGATTTTCTTCAAATTTGGGCCAAGACATATCATGTGATGTCATCATAATGCGCAATCAGCCAAAGCCCTCTTCGATTCACGTACTTCAAACATGAGTACAGCTAAAAGGTCTCATTTACCACCAAACATTACTGCAAAAGACTAAAAAAACTATTTCATCCAATTGCAATTTCACCAATTCAAGTAATTTTCAAAAGTTTTGATTTTTTTTAAAAAAGCTGCAGAAAAATCAAGCATTTTTGGCTGCAACAATCACAATAAAAGTTCACAGTTCGTAATAGATATCCATTCATTGTTTTATTACTGTATTTACAGTAAGGACTTTTCAGAAAGGGATAAAACACAATAAGACATTGATGTTATAGGAAAATAACCAATGACAAGGTGGTGTGATCCCATTACCACTGTGAAGTTCCATCCATCCATTTTCCATACCATTGATCCTACACAGGGTCATGGGGGAGCCTGGAACCTGCACCAGGGAACTCGGGGCACAAGGGAGGGGACACCCTGGACAGGGTACCAACCCATCGTAGGGCACAATCGCACATACATTCACAAACTACAGACAATTTTTATATTCCAGTCAGCCTACAACGCATGTCTTTGTACTGGGGGAGGAAACCGGAGTACACGGAGGAAACCCCCGAAGCACGGGGAGAACATGAAAACTCCGCACACACAGGGCGGACACGGGATTCGAACCCCTAACCCTTCAGGTGTGAGGAAACATTCTAACCACTAAGGACTGACTCCCCCCCAAGTGTTTTTTATTTCTCTTTATCCCACAGCAGTTTGTCAATGCTCAATTTTTTCTTTCTTTCTTTATGCACATCACATCACACTTTCTATCTGTTTATAGTTACATATAATGTTGTGGAATGTCTGTGAAACAAAATATTCCTGTTATCGCTTATGTTATAGGAGATATAATCAGTTGTTCCTACACCAGCCTCCTTTTTTCCTCTCCCTCCTAAAGATAATAAGACAAAAACATCCTCAGTCTTTAGACTTTCACGCATTGGAACAGCTTGACCTCTGAAAGCACTGACACGGTCCGGAGACTCTTTTCATAAACATAAAATAAAGGTCTCCTTTTCTTTGTGAAATAACAACACATATTAAATAGCTGTTGATTATGTGGCACATCCGCTATACAAGTCCCTGAGAATTTATAAGTCCCTGTTACTATAGAAACAACAACATATTAGAACTGCTGTCTTAATGTAAACCTGGGATTTGAATTCCAGCTTACAGTATTGTCAGAGCTGCTGTTATAGAAAATGAATCAACAACTTCTGACAAATCACATTGTGGATTCAGCAGGGATTTTTGAGTTGTGGCAGATATGAAAATATGAACAACATATGACTAACTGGGTGTGAGGCATTTTTTTGTGCAGAGGGAGTGTTAATTTTGAGATTGTAGTGATCAACATCTTGACTGATGGACTGCTGATTTTAGACCGGAGATGCTGCATGCCAGCACACACCTTTTCACATGCACTCTAACCATCGTACCTATTTCTAGAGAACTCCTAAACGCCATATCATTTGATTAACTGTTAGCAACTTGTCAAACTTGCTGTTTTAAGAAAGGTGTAAAAAGAAATGGCATGTATTATATCAGCAAACTTCCGACAATTGGATGTTTCCTTATTTCTCAGAATGTGAGCTTAAAATCAAAATTTGAAAGTAGTTTATCAGATCTTTCATAAATATTACTTATATCACTGCACTGCTGAATTCTGTATTCTGATTGGTCAGAAATTGTTGATGGATTATCTATAACAGCTGTTCCAGCTCTGACAGTCGTGTTGGCTGTGAGCAGATCACAGTTTTATGTTACTGTGCTTGTGCTAATACTTTCCATTTTTATGAACCACGGTTAATTCACAGGGACTTGTATGGCAAACACCTAATGTACAGAATTAAAAAAAAAATGTTTTCTGTGAAGAGACATTTATTTAAGATTTATGGAAGGAGTCTCCATTGTCTGCCCTTGAAACTGAAATAGTAAGTGGAAAACTATTGCGGGTGTATGCATTTGTGTGCATTTTTTGTGTGCGCTCTTGTGTGCATTCTTGTGCTAATACTTTCCATTTTTATGAACAACGGTTAATTCACAGGGACTTGTATGGCAAACACCTAACGTACAGAATTAAAAAAAAAATGTTTTCTGTGAAGAGACATTTATTTAAGATTTATGGAAGGAGTCTCCAGTGTCTGCCCTTGAAACTGAAATAGTAAGTGAAAAACTATTGCGGGTGTATGCATTTGTGTGCATTTTTTGTAACTTTATTCATTCCTGTTGATATGATCACACCTAGTCATCCACTTTTGCAGATACACACACAATGGCCTTGATGGCAGAAACACCATCGATTGTAAACTGTTAGCAGATGACTTAGTAGTGCTCATGTCTCGGACACACATGCTCAGACAGAGGTATATAACTCTCACTCTCTCTGGCTTGCAAAATCTTTTTACAGTATACTGCACTGAAGTCATCAGAATATTTGTGTGTGTCACATGAGAAGAACTACTTTAAAATTCCAAACATAGCATCTGTATATCTGCCCTCATCTTACTTTAAACACAGCTGGGCTCTACTGTATACACAATACTGTAAAGCTCTTGAACACACTTTACACACATGAAGTGTGAGTTCTTTAATTCAGTACACAGACTGAGGGGGAAAAAAAAAATGCAACTATGTATGTGTGCGTGTGTGTGTAAACTGTGTAAAATCCTTTATTAATTGCTATATGTCCTGAAAATGTACACACCGTCAGATTTTCTGAGTGTATTAAAGATCAAAAGGCTACAGAAGAATACAAACAGATTATTAATATCATGATATCGATTTTTATTCTCAAAATATAAACACGACATAAAAAATACATGAGTAACAAAAAGAGAGAGCATTCACCTTTCCATTTAGCATCCAGCACATTTAACCATCTTAAGTAAACAAAAAGAAAAGGAAAGTATATCGATGACATATAGTAAACACTGCCAAGAAGTCATTCAATATTGAGCTTGTAAACAAAGATTAGCCTTTCTGTTTGCTCCTGCAGGGTTTTCTGTCCACTGTCTCTGTCAAACATTGTAGCTTTGCCTAACATCAAATGTAGGAAGACCAAACCTACTTCAGAGAAAAAAAACAGACCTTTTTTCCACAATAATCTTTTCTTGTTCTTAGGTAATTTTGTTATGGTGGCTAGCTAGTGCTAATTTGCTTAGGAGTTCCTAGCTAAGTTTCCCCTTTTCTCTCAGTCTGTAAAGCAGAAAGCCCAAAAAGAAAATTAAAATGTAAGATTTGTTCCTGCACTGAAATAAAGGTCAGAACTGTATAAGTATTTTATCAAATAACATAAATGAGAATAATCACTGTTTAGTCAAACTATTTGAATCATGTTTGCTAACATCATATTGTGTGTGTGCTTAGTAATGTGGGCCAGACCAATGTTAGCTAGTTAGCTTGCTCTTAAAACATATTTGATTGTGGATTACTGCTGTAAATGTCCTTTAAAAACGGGGGGAAAAAATAGTTTGAGGATTTAGTATTCAAAAGCATGATACTTTGATGTGCCATGTAAACAGTGACAATTTCACATAAAAATAGTTGTCTTAATTTTTAATATCTCACTTTGGTTTTAATTTATTTCTTCACAGCGTTATTTCTTGTTACTGTTAATTAGCTCATTTTGCATTTCTCAGGTTTATATAGTTAGGATGAGCCCCAAATGGCTTTCTGTTCACTCTGTATCCTCACTACATAGGGTACCCAGTAGAACTTCATTTGCAATTCAGCCTCAAAAAAAGATCCTGTTGTTATTCCCTGCTAGTAAGAACATGGAGAGCTCAGCTAAACCTGGATGCTTGATCCCAGTTATATGATGCACATCTTTACTAAACAGTGCATGACACTACAATAATAATTTCATCTTTATTTGATACCAGGCAACTTATCCCACATAAAATACGCTTTTGGATTTCGTCCTTTCGCACATTAAAGTGTGATATGTGCATGTGTTTTTACTGTAGATGTGTTGTTTTAGAATTGGCAGGCTGCATAGTGTAGACATTTTCACTTACAAAAGTAGGTTTATAAAATGTACCTCACACTCTGCAGAGCAAAGACTAATCCGATGGAAAAAGCTTGTATTATATTGTAAAGTTCAACTTGCAGAGCGTTTCGAAGTTTATACCAAAGCACTGTTGAATTCTCAAATGTGAATGAGATTGAAGGTATTGATTAATTTCCTATAACACCAGCTCTGACCGTAGTTTTGCCTGCAACGTTTATATTAATGTGCTCGTTCTAACGTTATCACTTCTGTAGTACAACTTACACAAGGACTTACAGTCCCCTCTGAAAGTATTGGAACAGCAAAGCCAGTTCTTGTTTTGTTTTGTTTTGTTTTTGTTGTTTTTGCTATACGCCAAAGGCATTTAGGTTTGAGATCAAAAGATATATGAGACAATAGATCAGAATTTCAGCTTTCATTTCCTCATATTTACATCTAGACATGTTAAACAACTTCGAAAATGGCAGCTTTTGTTTCAACCCAACCATTTTTCAAGGTGATCAAAAATATTGGAGCATGTAACTGATAGGTGTTTCTTGCTGCCCGTGTGTGTGTATAGAAAAAAAAACAAAAGAATCGGCCTTGCTGTTCCAATACTTATGGAGGGGACTGTATATGGGAGACGTTCCACATAAACAGATAAATAAACATTTGTGATTGTTTATATGGTGAAGTTTTGTGTGACGAGATCTTTATTTGGCATTTTTGGAAATAGTCTCCAGTGTGAGTGCTTTGTAACAATCAGAAGCAAAGCTGTAACTTTAAGTTTTCTGGACTTGCTTTATGCTTTGTGCCTTGTTAGTAACTTGACAAGCTGTGTTTTATTTGTCTTATTAACTATAAGAGAGAGGGGGAAAAAAGGAGGCCTGTGAAGGAACGACTGTTTATTGGGACTGATTTATTTTGCAGATGTTTCACAACCTTAAACATAACTAGTAACAGATTAAAAAGTACGACATCTCATTATTTAATAAATAAAAAATTCTTAGGATTGTCGAACAGCACATGTATTCATACTCAGTTTTATTGTTACAGTGCATTTTTAACCAATTTTACAATAATTAAATTGTCCAGGTTTTTTTTTTCTTTGTCTGTCTGCCACAAACAACCCTTTGGAACAGACTAAAAAAGTTCTCAGTTGAACTCTAAGGAAAGCTATGGAAAAGGAAATTGGAAAAATCCAGTATGAGCTTAAACGAGTTAAGGATTGCCATGTGAGAGACACCATGAGGTTGAGAACAGCCTTCCTAAATTTCAACACCAAATGTTAAGCTTAGCACAAGGCCAGTGCTTGCGGAAAGAAGCATTTGTAGAAAAACATGTTGCACTTATTACTCCCTCCACCTCCTTCCTGGATGTTTACGAAGACAAAATGAGTGTCTCTGAGATTTATGTTATTCCCAGTGTGTGGAACAGAGGTCTGTGGTTGGCGTGATGCACTGCAATGTAGAGCAACAGATGTTTTACCAGATTTTTTACTTCAGTGCTAGCATATGTAGCAGTGCCTCACATAATGCACACAATGCATTATGCTAAATAATCTGACTATGCTTGTCAACAGTTGCATGATTGCCATCATAGCAGATCAGCCCTCAGGGCAGTGATCTGGCTCACAGGCACGTACACACCGTGACCTTGTGCAGAGTGCTTTTCACTGTGGGAAACCTTACACCCCCCCTCTCCTGTATCTTCTGGCAGTGCTGCAGCACTCTTTTTCCACAGGCTGGAGATGAAATGTAGACAGTGGAGATGTGGAGAGATTGGAAGAGCTCTCCTTAAAGTCATCACCTTTGATTGACCACTGAATAAATGTGAATAAAATGGATGTTTGTGTTAATATGCAGGTGAGTTTTACACTGTGAAAAAGATAATTAAAGTCCTCGTAAAGTGCCTTGAAATGTGTAGCATTATTCAGTGTGTTGACGTAATTTCCACTGAAACAGGAAGTCAATTGTTGATCCGTATTGGTGGTAGAGAGAGACTTCATATATCTTCTAAATGCGAATTTTGTTATTGTTTTGGAGCACATTAGCTTATCGATAACCTTAAGGCTAACATATTCACATGAAAAGTCACAAAACTTCAAATAGTGGGTGGTGTAAAGCTAACTAAGGATGCAGAGCAAACTCAAAGGTTAATGCAAGTATGTTATCCAATGTGTGCTCTGCTAAAGTGGTGTACCTAAGTAACCAAAGTGGTGCAACTAAGTAACCAAAGTGGTGTATATTCAGTACCACTGCAAAAATTGTTTAGCTAAATACCCTGGGGGTTTTTTTTGTTTGTTTTTTTGCAGTGCATTGGTTAGTTTAATGAGAAACATTAGCTTCATGTTCAGTCTCTATTTAACCTTTAGTGCACTTTTTGGGGTGAAGCGATTTTATAAGGTTATCAGTGTTCTTATTGGACTAATCATATTGTCCAGATAGTTCAGTATATGAACATGACCTTCACACTAAGCACACTTACTGCAAAGTAATTTCTTTCAGTTTGAATGTTACTCATCAGAATGAATAAATGGCAAACCTTGTATATAAATCTAAACAAAAAACGTTGTTTAACAACTGCTAAAGCCTGAGTACTCCTTAGTCGTGTATTTAATACAGACGATCACGTTTAGTACTTCTGTATTTTTGTGGGTTTCAGTTCACAAGGAAATTGTAACATTGGAATTGTTTGTGACAGTAGGTCAAGTAAATTCAGGTCGAAGTCTCTGCTACTGCTAACTTATATAATACTCGATGTAGAACAGGCTATGTATATGTAAGGAATAAATCATGACTGGGCATGCAGTTATAGGAAAATAATCAACCAAGAGGGTGGTTTTATGCGACCTGATGTGAAGCAGAGTTACTGTTATACTCCAATAACAACATGTTCTGAAGTGTTGTATTGCTCTTATACCATGATAGTTTGCCAATGCTAACAATTTTACTTTATTAATTAATGCAACATCAAGCGTAGTGGTTAGCATATTTACCTCGCACCTTCAGGGTTTGGGGTGTAAATCCTGCCTCTGAGTGGAATTTCCAAATTGTCTGTAGTGTGTGAATGGGTGTGCGATTGTGTCCTTCGATGAGTTGGCACCCCATCCAGGGTGTCCCCTGCGTTGTGCCCCAAGTTACCTAGGATAGGCTCCAGGCTCCTCCGCAACCCTGTGTAGGATAAGCGGTATGGAACATGGATGGATGGAGGGATGGATGATATGTCGTATGTTGTATCGTTTTATAGTTATGTTTAATGTTGTCGAATATCCACAGTACATCCATTTACATTATAGTAGCTATATACAGTTGTTCCGCCACTGGCCTTTGAGTTAATATGACAAAAAAAGTTTCAGCTTTACCTCTGACTGTTATAAAGTGCTGACACTGGAGACTCCTTCCAGAAAATGCTATATAAACATTTCCTATCACAATATCAACAATTACTTATGTTTATTTTTAATCCTTTTTTTTTTTTTTTTGGAGCGCCTATCATACAAAACCCTGTAGAAGCAATAATGTATTAGAATGAGCACATTCCATGCAAACCATGCAGCTGACACTATTGTCAAAGCTGCTGTTCTAGAAAATTAATCATCTTCTGACCAATCAGAATTGCGAATTCAACAGCACTATGGTATAAAGTAAATTAGTGAATGAGTGAGTGAGTTAGATAAAGCAAGAGATTAATGGCACAGAATACCATTGCTAGGAAGCTACATGAAATATTGTAAGTACAATGTGGCAAGCAGTTGTTTCATCTCACTTCCAACACTTTCAAGTCTTTATTTAACCCAACACTAACAAACCAACTCTAACAGCTCAGACATTTTTGAGAATAATGGATTTAGGAATGGTAATAATGTTAATATATTGGATTTAGTAGGGAAAGTTGCCGTTTACAAGCTCAAACGTAGTCGTGACTTGTTTTCTCCCATCTGGGGAGTGTTTCCTGGGAAGCAGGCTCTCATGGGTTGGAGAGTATTTGGTTGTCAGTGGGTTGGGAATGTGTGTGACATAGTGTTTCATTCTTTACCTGAATGATGGGTTGAGGCCTTTTACAGCTGAATGAAATTGTGAAATTCCTAGTCATTAGGATTTTTACGTTTTATTATTATTTTCTTTCTGTAGCAGTAGGTCAGCAGAAATGTTGGGGAGTTTTTCTTCTGTTCAAGAACCTGTATTTCTTATTTTTTTTAAAGAGCATGGTCCAATGCGTGCACAGTTTTTCATTTGATAACCCACTTGGAGGTTTGAGGCTTTAACTTGTAAGAATGCACGATGTATAGTGTGACAATAGTGTTTCTTGTACAAGCAATTACTCCAACCCTCATGGCTCTCAGTTCTTTCTCACACTTGTTTCTCATCACTTGGTGGAAACTTGGAAACTCTTGCAGCACTTCACCTCTTTTAACAGCTTGGATCGGCTTGGATCAAATTCTGCCTCACTTGCCAGTTGCTTTTGATAAAAGTGTCCGTCAAATATTTGAATGTAATTTTTGTGCTTCATCAAGAGTTTGGTCAGCATCTATACACAGTATTTGCTCACAATTATTTTCTTCTCTGAGTTTCTGTACGTTCTGTACATCTGCAGTCGTTTTTACGAGGTGGAAATGGGAATATTGTGGAAGTGTTTTAAAGTTGCAGGTTTTAATTGCCAAATAGTGGGTGGCTTGGGTGGCAACTTACCTCCTTCATGTCATGGGATCTGGTCTGTCACAAAATGCCACAGAATACTACTACTACTACTACCACTACAGTATAAGTAAGTAAAATAACATGACTGAGAAAATAATCAACAGCCATAATCAGTCATTTCATCACAAACCTTTCTTCTCTCTCTCTCTCTCTCTCTCTCTCTCTCTCTCTCTCTCTCTCAGTTAAAAAGACAAAAATAACTGCACTGAAACCTGAAAGTGCAAAGTTCTCTGTCCTGAAGACCTCCCTGTGGAGGGAAACTTACAACTCACCATTACAAAGCACTGACACTAGACACTCCTTCTATAAAAAATGTTAAATAAATGTCTACTTACAGAAAGCTTTCCCAATTATACCTTGTTCTTTGTTTAATGCTAGTCTTCAATCAGGTGGAACGTTTGCCATACAAATCCCTGTGAATGCGAATGAGTTGTTACTATAGAAACAATAACATATTAGAACAAAAACATTCAAATAAACCTGTGAATTGAAAAATGCAGTCACAGTAAAGAATGCAAAGTAAAACATTGCTCTTAAAATACACTATCATAGTTACACTCATGCTATGCTTCCACTCACTGGTGACTTTAATGGGAACACCTTTACCCCTACTCATGCAGTTATCCAATCAGCCGATCATGTTGCAGCAGCACAATGCATAATATCATGCAGATACACATCAATAGCTTGTGTTAATGTTCAAATCAAACATCAGAAAGGGGGAAAAATGTGATCTCTGTCATTTTGACCCTGGGATGTTTGTTGTTGCCATACAGGCTGGTTTGAGTATTTCATTAACTGCTGATCTCAGGGTATACAGTCTCTAAAGTTTACATAGATTGCTGTGAAAAACAAAAAAAACAACCACTTAGAGGCAGATCTATGGTGGAAACACCTTGTTGGTGAGAGGAACTTCAGAGGAGAATGGCCAGACCGGTTCAAGCTGACAGGTAGTCTATAGTAACTCAACTAACCACTCTTTACAACCACGGTGAGCAGAAAAGTATCTCAGAACATGCAGCGTTTCAAAGGTTGAGGTAGATGTGCTACAAAAACAGAAGATCATGTGATTTGAACTACAGCTGTAACTACTACCAGAGCTGCTGTTATGGACATAAACACTATCTGACCAATCAGATTTCAGAATTTAAGAGTGCTGTGGTATAATATAGACTGGTGATCTGTCATTGTCTACCCAGTGTACGTAAGGTGTGGTTTCATTGGAAGAGTAGTAAGTGGTCAGGTCTTAAGACTAAGACTTTCACTATTGGAGCAGACTCTCATTAGGTCCGTGGACTTTACTGGTTTGCTTACAATCCTTCTTCAACCACAAGAAAGAGCCATTTATCTCATTCAGACTTTCTCTGCTTTTTGCTCTCCCCCTCTTCTTCATCTTTCTGGGTTTCTTTCTTTCCTATGTTTTCACTGGTTTTATGCTCAGCAAGAGGTTAGAGAGAGAGAGAGAGAGAGAGACACATGTGTGTGTGTGTACTTGAGAACAGATGGCAGCTGGTTGGCCTGGCCAAGCAAGGCAAGGTAATTACTCTGCACTGGGTTTCTTAACTCTTTAGGAGTAGTCTGTTGTTTTTCTTGCCCCCCCCCCCCCCCCCATCATTCTCTTTCACTCTCTCTAAGGTGGTTTTCACACTTAAAGAAGTGGCTTTGGCTGAGAGCAACCTAGCTTGCAACACATGTTTTTACAGCAGTTCTGCTGGGTGGGACTCTCAATCATTGCAAGACTTCCTCATTTTGAATTTGTTCTTCTTGTTTTGGATCCAACATTCAGCAGGCAAATTTGTGCAGCATTTAAAAAAAAAAAAGAAAAAACAATTATTTTGCAGATTGAATGTGACCCAACACCCAACACTTAGTAGCTACTGTTTGTACCCATGCACTGCAATAATTTAGACTCGCACTGTCTTTCTTGCTTTAGTGTATAATATAAAGTGCACATACAAAATATTTTTTCAGCACACTTAGTACTGTTTGTCCTTACTCTTTTACAACTGTGTACTTTAAAGATTTACAATCCTGCTATCCGGTATCACCTGGAAGAGGGTGGTGGTTTCATGCTGTCACAGGGAGGTGTCCCCCACCACCACCACCACTTGCCACTGTTGCATTGGGCTTGCTCTCAAATCTAAACCTAAATCTAGATTTCAGTAAAGTTGCTTTGTGACACCTTTAAATGCGATATACAAATACAATTGAATTGAATTAGTCAAAGTAAGCACATTTTTGTCAATGTTTTTAGGACCGATTTTGTTTTTGGATCACGCACACATCTCTCTCTGGGAACTTGTTCGTTTGTGTCCTGCCTGGAAAAGCATTCCAAATATAAAAATGTAGGCATTTTTGTGTCAAAAACAAACAAGAAAATCTGGATAATTTCCTACTAGGTTCCTAAAGTCGTTTATGATGTTTTCATGAATGGCTGTGCTATGTTTTCATGCTGCAGAGTGGAAAAACAGATGTAAGACTCTAAGAGGAATGACTCTTCACCCACACACTCTTTTTGTATTACGATTGCATTATCATAACTCTGGTATGAGACGAGTCATGAGATCTGTGTGTTGCTTTCCAAACATAGATTTCCTACCACGGCAGTGAGGAAGGTGGAGAGAGCGAAGATTCTGAAGGAGAGAACCAAGAGCTGGCACAGATTGACCGAGGTGTGTGTCTTCATTTTATCCCTTCTTAACCACAATCTTTTTTTTTGGGCTCACTTTCTTTTTTTTTTTTTTCATCTAAATTTGGACCTCAGGTTATAGAAATATAAGGATGTGCTAAAGTGTGTGGCATCCAGACTTATTTAGAATTAATCTCACTTCGACCTGAGGTGTAATTCTAGACCTGGTCCATACACAATTTTGTATAGTATCATTCTTTTGTATAGATGTACTGTACACAGCAATACATTAAGTACAAAACACACAAAGAATGTAAAGTGAAACATCGCTCTTAATATATACTACCATAGTTAGTCATGCCATGCTTACACTCACTGGCCACTTTAATAGGAACACCTGTACCCCTACTCATGTAGTTATCCAATCAGCCGCTCATGTGGCAGCAGCACAATGCATAATATCATGCAGATAGACATCAAGAGCTTCAGTTAATGTTCAAATCAAACATCAGAAAGGGGAAAAATGTGGTCTTTTTGATTTTGATCCTGGAATGTTGTTGCCATACTGGCTGGTTTGAGTATTTCAGGAACTGCTGATCTCCTGGTGATCTCCTGCTGAACTCACAAACAACAGCCTCTAGAGTTTACACAGAATGGTGCGAACGCAAAGAAACAACCACTGAGAGGCAGATCTATGCTGGAAATGCCTTGTTGGTGAGAGAAACTTCAGAGGAGAATGGCCAGAATGGTTCAAGCTGACAGGAAGTCTATAGTAACTCAACTAACCATTCTTTGCAACCGTGGTGAGCAGAACAGTATCTCAGAACATACAGTATGTCAGACTTTGAGGTAGATGTGCAACAACAACAGCAGAAGATCACATCAGGTTTCACTCCTGTCCACCAAGAACAGGAATCTGAGGTTACAGTGGGCATGCGTTCACTAAGTTGAAGATTTGTAAGAGACCAGATGATTGGACCACTTGGCTAATTGGATAATAGTATTGATGAGCAGGGATACAGGTGTTTCAAATAAAGTGGCTAATGCATGTAACTTTTTCTGTAAGTCCAGCAGTGACTGTTAGCTGTTGGCTAGCCCCTGTAGTTATATAGCTAGGTTAGAAGCAGGGTAACAAACTAACACTAATGTTATCTGTCTATCTGTCTCTCTAGCTACATAGCAATGTTGAAGTAACTTGGGTGTATGCTGATATTTATGTAGCCAATTTATTCTTCATCCATTTTTGACAAGGTACTACAAAGTTACAATAACGTAGTAATCCGCGAGAACAGGTTTTGACATTATGACTATTATTTCCACATCTCTGGTGCTGATGAAATCCATTAAAAGCAATAGAATAACAAAGCCACCTTGGATGTGTTGTGGTGGATTCATGTCTGTTTGGCCAACAGTCTCATGCATCCTCTTTCTGGCAAATTATAAACCATTCCACTATTCAAAACCGTTTTATCATGACCCCAGCTGATTAGATTGATTAATCCCTGACCCAGTTGATTAGAAAATTGATGCATAATTGAAAGCATGTGAAAGCAAAATAAACCATAAATGACATCATAAGGGTCATCTTGGTATGTATTGTGAAATTTGTTCATGCTGACAATAAATATTGAAGTAATTGAAGCTTGTTTTGTCCTTCAGAGCGCCGCAGGAACTGTGTTTTAACCCCCCTGGCTACCAGTCAGCAGCCTAATCAGGGCCTGCTTTCCCCAGGCCGTGTCCGCCGTGTGCGGTTGCTACTGGAGCCTGCCATGGAGCGCCATAGCTCTGAAGAGGAGCTTGAGCGTATTGCGGGAATTGCTAGCACCGCAGGTGCTGAGGGTGGATGCAGGTGGCACAGACACGGCGAGCTCAGCAGTGCCTCCAGTGACGAGGAGGTGAAGGACCTGTGTGAGCCAGGTGCTTCCCCCAGCCCTGTGCTGTTCAGCTCGTCACCACCTCGAGGCCTCAAACCCACACACACCTCCACACGACTACACACCAGACCCATAATCCTCAGCCACTTCGAACAGCCCGCCGTGCCATACTGGATACACCGGAGAGAGCCCGGTCGGCCGAGTCTGGACCTGGAGAAGATGCAGCAGGTTTGGAGCTCACTTTTATAATTTACAGGTTGACTTTATATCATTTTTATGCATTGTTTATGCAGGAATTTCATAAAGCCATTGTTTATAGTTAGTATTAGTATTGAGGGATTAATAGTAAATGCCTGTTTAAATCTGCAAGGACTTCATGATGCATATTGAAGGTTTATTGTTCTTGTATGTACAGTATGCATATGTCACAGTTTCCATTAATGCTTATTACTGTGTGGGGAAAAAACACTTTCAGACTATAGCTCTTTGTTGCCTGGATTTGAAAAGGCTGTCACGCACACACACCCGCACACGCACGCACACACATCAACATTCTCACATAAGGCCCTTGTGCCAACCACCTCCAGAGAGAGGAACGGATGACAGATGTCACTTCACCCCTCCCTGTTCTGTTTCTGTCCCGGTGAAGCCAAGCTTGTGTATGTGTGTGTGCGCATGTGTGTTTGTGTGTGTGTGTGTGTGTGTGTGTGTGTGTTTGGAGGATTAAAAAAGGACGGAGAAAGAAGGAGCAGACATGTTTAATATTATTTGGACAGACTGTCAGAGTTCTCCTAAGATGAAGAGCAGGCTATATGGAGAAGACAGTTGAGGGTTTTGAAGGAGGGAGGAATAGAGAGTGGTATCATACTGAGGGCCTCCATATGTCCATAGTTTTCTGTGGTGAGGGTAGATTATAAGAGACAGCGGGGGCTGAGTGTGAGTTCATGAACGCCTGCTCAAGTGGAATAGGTGGTGTTGGATAGTTGCTGCTGAAGTAGCTGTCAAAAACTTCTCGTTTTAACCCTTTGAAATCAGTTGAACTTTTTTTGTTGTTGTTGACCTTTGACAACTTCATTTAATCTCTATGCTGAGACCAAGTCTTGATTTAACTGCCGTGTTTAAATTCATATTATTGCTGAGCTTTGTATTTCACTACAGGAACAGCTGTTGTGTATTAGGATAGTATTCCACATTTGGTCATTCCAATTTCTCTATGTTACAATAATCCATACAGACCAATCCTGAGACATATGCAGCTGGTCATGTGCAGCAGACATGGCTGAGGTGGGTGTGTTTGAGCTTCATGAATGGTTGAGATGACAGATGATGAAACCAGATTGGACGGTTGAGTGAGCTTTTCGCATTTATTACTGTGAAAGGCTAATCTTTTATCCAGAGTGACTTACAACTGAGACACGGTCCAAGGAGAAATCTGAGCAGGGCTTTGCTTATGGGACTAACGGTGGTTCTCTCTCATATGTGGGATTCATATTCTTCATTGCACTAGCGCAGACCCTTATTCACCAAGCAATTACTATTGATATGACGATAAAAGCTATAAAAAGATATCCCAGTACCCATGACGGCTCAGAAAAGTGTGACACATTTCAGTGTCTGAAACTCTAACACATTTTTAGCGACATTTTCAAACAGTAAAACATATTTTCTTGTTTTTATTTGTTAGATTGCTCAGGTGTACATTGGTATTGTGTGCATAGGCTCAGCAAGATCAGTTTACACTGTACTATTAGCAAAGCTTTAGGCAAATATTTCCCAATCCTGCTCGCTATACAATTTCATGCATTAATTAGTGAGTAATGCGCTTTGACATTTTCTTTTGGAAATTCTCACGATATGCTGGGTATTGCATTTATTAGCTTTGACACCACAGTGCTCCAAGCTCACAAAGGTTCTCCACCAAAGCAGCAGGAAAAAAAAACACTAAATGTTTATTATATACCCTGCTGAAAATACAATAGAAACCATCACAGAAATTCTAATGGTTTCCACTACAAATACTGCTACAAACCACCAGCTAAACATTAAAATCATTACTGTTACCATTATTACCATTGTAATGTTATCCACTAGGCATAACATGCCACCAATAGAAGGCAATAAATTACCTGTATAGACCCACAGGGACCATTAGGGTTTCTATTAAAACCAATACAATTCCCATTATAACCATTAAAACCATGACTCTATTCTGTGAGGGTCTCAGTTCTATGAGGGTTTCTATTGGGTTTTTTTTCAGCAGGGAAGTCAGAGCTCTGCTGAGGGCTATGACTGGTGTGGTGAAGGAGAATATAGGACAGTCAACACGGGAATGATGTAAGCCTGGATCTTATCAGTGTCAATATTTCTGCCTTGGTTTTGCGTTTCAGAAAATGCTCCTGAAAAAGAACTGTGGCGGAAAAACAAGGACAATCAAGATCCGGGTAAGTGTGCGATCTGAATCATGAAAAATGAATGCATGTGTGAACTAGCTTAGAGAGTACTAATGATATAAACGTGGGTATGCTTTAGCTGTGTGTAATAACATACTATAATACTGTATGACATCATGCTGTTGAGAGTGCTGGTTTGGAAAATGGGTTCTGAAATATTCTGTTTTGTTGGCTTAGGTTAACCATCTAGCTAGCATTAGCAGTGAAGGATATGAAGATTTCTCTCAGAAATCCTGTCAGGTTTTCTCATGTTAGCTGACTGGATAACAATAGCAGTGAAAATTATGAGTATTTCAGGTGAAATTTCAACTTTCAACTGATTAAAACCTCCAAAAACACCCTCTCAACTTGAAATTTCAACTTTGCTGGCTAGCCTGTTGCTAAAGTACTAGCTATTGTCCACTGGCTAGCTTCTTGCTAAGCCACTTGCTGTTGTTTCTGTACTGCAATTTCAGTCCAAAATATTGCATGAATGCTTGATGTTCATAGCACTAGTAGCTTCTCAGGTACCTGCAACTGAAAAATTGCAGTTAAAGTAGCTTTTCATCAGCTTAATGTGCTCTAACAGAGCAAACAAAACACATGCTTTCGAGGAGGCATCCATGTTTATATTTTCCCACGTCACACTTTGAATGTGCTGAGGTGAGAAATGACGTTATTACAGCTTACAAATGACCACTTACAAGGCGCCACAAACACAGCATAAATATAACATCTCCACAGGAACACTGTCAAGTTAGCTCACATTAACTTGCTGGATAACATTAGCAAGGACGATTATGGAAATTTATGAATATGACTTAAAAATATCCTCAGGAATCCTGTCAGAACCTATCACTTATGTTAACTAGCTGGAGAATGTTAGAAGTGAAGATTTCTGTAGTACCATTTCTAAATATGACTTAAAAATCCCCTCATAAATCCTGTCAGGTTTACTATAGCTAGCTGGATAGCAGTTGCAGTGAAAATTATAAACATTTAAAAATATAACCAGAAATCTTCTCAGAAATCCTGACAATCTTGCTTTTGTTAGCTATCTACCTAGAACTAGCAGTGATGACTAAAAAATGTATAAATATGACCAAAAGGCAGTGCCTTACATAACTATTTACCCCCTTGAACTTTTCCACATTGTGTTGTGTTATAGCCTGGAATTGAAATGGACTTAATTGGGATTTTTACCATTTGATTTCCACAATGTGTGTAACATTTGAAGGTGCTGAATATATATATATATTTTTAATTGTGACACAAAAGTTATTTAAACAAATATGCAGTCATTTGTGGTTGCATATGTATTCACCCCACTGCGTCAATAAATGGTAAAATCACCTTCACCGCTGCATGTCTTCTGGGATGTATATCAGTCATCTTTGCACATCTGGATCTTGATATTTTTGCAGATTTTTCTTTGGAACCTCCATGCAAAACAGTAACCTGAACTCAGTATTGAACCGGAGGCCCTGGAGCTGTAAGGTGGCAAGTTCCAGGTTGTAACACTACAAAATGTTGAAAAGTTTTAGGGGTGGATACTTATGCAAGGCACTATATAGGAATGACAGTGACTTCTTTATTTATATTAATACATTAAAAAAAAAACTTAGTGACACGCACACTCTGAGCCACTGTCATTTCTATATGGACACCCACATTTCCATTTCAATGCAATCCAGTCTGTACATGGATCTTATTCCTGGAGTCTTTCTTTAAAAAAAAAATAATAAATGAAAAAAAAAAAAAAGCAAAAAAAAAAATAATGTCATGATTAATGTAATGCACGCCCAGGCCTTGTGTATGAATGACTGTTTTTTTCCCAGCGTGTTTCTTCTGTAACTAAGAGCCGTTATGTTTCTGCTAATTAGCTTAAAACATAATTGTTGCGTAATAGCTTTTCTCCTCTGCGCAGTCAAGAACCTCCAATCTGTCTACAAGGGATTGAATGTCCCTTTTATTTGATTAAGGTAAAGAGGAGAAGAGGAGTGAGGCATGGCGAGTGCCCTGGTGTGTGTGTGTGTGTGTGTGTGTGTGTGTGTGTTGGGATGAAGTCATTTTCCTTTTATAGAGTACCTTCTGTTGCAGGATCTCCATGATCTGGAGAGAATCATAGAGAAGGGGATAGATGTGGGTCCCCCCCCCCGTCTTACTTCCTTGCCTTCTTGTTTTCAGCCAATACTCTTTTTATATCTTGTCCTTTACCCCTCTCTGCAGTGTAGATTGCCCTAGCATCTGTATCTTTCATTCTCAGTCTCTTTCCTCCTCCTTTACTCACTATTTAATCGATGTCTTTCTTTCTCTTCACACACTCAAGCTTCTTCTGTCTTTCTTTTTTACGGGCTGTCTTCCAGCTAAAAGTTGATAGAGGGGGGTGTAGTGGTTACCAAGGGGCCCATTAGGAGAAATTGTCATTATCATGAGGGCTGAATGTATGTCTCTGGAGTTGTAAGATGGAGGTCTGGGGAACATGAGGGAGACAAGGAAAGAAAAGAGTCATCTGTGGCTGAAACCAGAGCAGATAAACACTCTCTGCTGAGGACAATACTCAGCTTGGGCAGATGTGAAGGGTAATGGGGGTTAGCATTTTCCCATAGACTATTTTCTTGTTATAGAATAGGATGTTACTGTGAAGGTAGAAGGAAGCATAATTTTGAAAGCTTAATCTGGCAATAGGTTGCCACATTTCTCTCTGTCTACAGTTGTGATCTTCAGGTCCAGCAGTAAATGCAAACACAGTTTGAATACAATCTGTTATAAGGTACATTTGCTTCCTCAAAAAAAAAAAAAGGCCTACATTTGGTTCCTCATAGATTTTATGATTAAATGCCAAACTGGTCCTATGGCACTGACAGTGGTTATGTGAAAGGAAAAGAGTTTGGCTCTGTGCTATGCATGCTCTCGTCATTTCTCTCCCTGCTAGTGGTATAAGCAGGGGCCATGTTTAGGCACTCATATGCAAAACACGTTAACTTTTACTTTCATTCCTCTTCACTGGAACCTGATCCTCCCACATCTCTTCTCTTAAGCCCTGTAATGTTTCAGTAAGACCCATGAAGGCTATTTCAGGCAAGACATGATTTGACCTTGCATAGGTGTGTATATGTGTTATATACAGGTGCATCTCAAAAAATTAGAATATTGTGGGAAAAGTTCAATTTTTTCCCCTAATTTAATTCAAAAAGTGGAACTTTCATATATTCTAGATTCATCACACATAAAGTGAAACATTTCAAGCCTTTTTGTCTTAATCTTGATGATTACGGCTTACAGCTCATGGAAATCGAAAATCCAGTATCTACTCGGTGGCAAAAACAGTCAGTCTGGCTAAAGGTGTGTAAAACCTTGCTTAAGCATGATTTCCTCACACATTGAATTTCAAGCTTTGACGAAGTTGTTGGATAGATATGTGCTGTAGTGAAATGGACATAAGCCTAATTAATTCCATTTGTATTCAGATAACGACCATTAAAATATCCGCAATGCTCCTGCTCTGTGACTTTCTTGTTTTCACTTCTGTCAGCATCCAGATTTTAAAATGCTGTAACTTTACTTACAGTATGTTTCTGTTTACCATGTACATTAAGCATATTCCAGTTTCAGTTCAGCCTAGATCTCAAAATTTGTGTAATATGTTAAATGTCAGAATTTCACCATGTGAAGGGATTTCCCAGACTGAAGAATAATATACAGAATAATATCCCAGAATAATAAACAAAACATGTATATTATTAGATTATGCATGACTGTTGAGAAGGGGAAAGAAGAAAATAGATCTAATCCTTGAAGTATAGATCATTAATCTGAAGTTTGACTCAGTACTATAATGATGTTGGACCTTGGCTCTGAATCCAGCCATTAAATAGCTTATAATTTAACTTTGATGCAGTTTTGCCTTATAGAGGTTCGTTTGGATCCCTGGTGCAAATTTACTGCCTTGTGGCCAGAGACTTTATCCATAGGGGACTGCTCCTGATTACAGAGAAGGAGCAAACATAACCCATGATCTCCCACACCAAAAATGGCTGGAGCGAGTGTTGTATCGGTGCCAACTCACATAAACCCGTTTCCTCTAAGGGAGGGAAGTAAGTGAGAGTTGCTAATACCAGAAACAGGCTCTTGGCCATGGAAAGAAGAAGCAGGAGTTTTGTACTGGACTGCAATACTCAAATGAAAACATTTAATTCAGAAAGCATTTTTCCAATTACTGACTTTGCTGGTCAAAAGTACATTTTAATTGAAATAACTGATTGTTTTCAATTTCTGTATGATGGGGTATAGATTTAATTTGAGCTTATTTGCTTACTTTGGCTCAGCAATGGCGATTGACATAAAATTTGTAATCCCTACTCAACTGTACTAAGGTTCTTGGTTCTTAAATTTCCTGATTGAAAAAGAAGTTTGAAGTGGTTATATATTTAATCTAATAAAGTAATAAGCAGTGTTAAGTCCATGGAGGACTCCTTAACAGTTTATAGTAAATTCTGTCCCAACACACTTGATTCAACTCATGAATGCTTTGTTGATACATGGTGCTCAAATTTTTTTTTTCATTTAGCTACCCCATGGAAACTGCCCCCTACTAGGCTTGCTGCGATAGACGGTGTTCCCGGTGTTACTGGTGTTGGGGCTGTACACCGATTACATCACTTGCTCACTGCGGCACCGCCCCCACTGTCGTGTTGATTTTTTATAGTAATAAAAATCATTTAGTTCAGTTAGAGAAGGGACGCTACAATTCAAAACTGAATGCGTCAGCTCATTTCAGCATGGGCTGAATGAGTCAGAGTCGTAGCACAGATCAGCAGGAGTCGGACTTCATTTATCACGTGACGAGAGTGAGGCGAGCTGACTGAGACGATGACGGAAGATTTGGTTTCAAAAGTTCTATGTTTAATATAAGCGAGTTTGTCATTGTACTGTTTTGTAGTGGTGTTTTTCATTAAGAATAATAACGAACCCACCATTCAAGCAATTGCTGCTAATTCGAAAGCGAAAATGAAATGCAAACGGGCGCACGGGCATTCATAAGCAATGGGGGAAGACGCCCCCACTCATGCCCCCCAGGTGATGGCGGTATCAGTGTTTTCACACGTCGATTAACTGGTGGGAAAATTTCCTCAACGTCACATACCCCCTACTAAATGTGATATGCTTTAGTGAGCTAAGTAATAATCTCAGTGATGTAGGGATGTGTACCTGTATGTGGGTTTGTTTTCCTTAGTCTAGTTAGGCATGTTTATGCAGGTGGTGTGGAAAAAAAATACAAGCGAAATTTTTAAGGAAATATTGAGCTGGCTGAACATTACTATAATTGAACTTGTTGATAAATAAATCTATAGAGCATGAAGGAACGAAACTCAAACATGCATAGCATTACTGATATTTTCCACATGCAAATCCAGCTGCTACAAATTATGTAGCTAGTATTTAAAAATGCCAAGACATTTATAATGTCTGTATAAAAAAAATAAGTACACCCCATAGAAATTGTTGACTTTTTTTGACTTATTTGGGCAAGCGAACATTTGATCATCTTTGAAACAGTGCCTATTAATAAATATATCAATACTTGAACAAAACCACAAGGAAAATTAGCTTTTTCAATCATTTATTCAACAGAAATATCAATAGATGTGATATTCTTCTGTGGAAAAAGTAAGTACACCCTTGGCCTCAGAAGTTAGTATTGCCCCCTTTAGCAAAAATAACTTTTTGTAGGCATTTTGCATAATCGTCCACAAGACTCTGACATCGGCTTGCTAGAATTTTTGACCACTGTTCCAAGCGATATTCTCTTAGTTGCAAGATGTTTGAAGGTTTTCTTGCATGTACTGCCCGTTTCAAATCCCCCCACACCATTTCAATGGGATTCAAATCCGGGCTTTTACTAGGCCATTTCATAACCCTTCATTTCCTCTTTTTCAGCCATTCCTTGGTGGATTTGCTAGTGTGTTTGCTAGTGTCTACCTGTTGAAGGGTCCACTTTCGGTTCAACTTAAACTTTCGGACAGATGACCTTACATTATCTTCAAGCACTCTTTGATAAGATGCAGAATTCATAATTGAATCAATGATTGCAAGCTCTCCAGTCCCTGAGGCAACGAAGCAACCTCAAACCATAACATTTCCACCACCGTGCTTCACAGTTGGTATGAGGTGCTTCTCCTGAAAAGCTCTCTTTGGTCAGCGTCAAATATGTCTGCTGTTACTGTAGCCAAACAACTCTATCTTTGATAAGTCTGTCCAGAGCACATTATTCCAAAAGGCCTGGTCTTTGCCTATATGGTCATTGGCAAACACTAGTCTTGCAAAGACTTTTCCTGGCACGCCTCCCATGCAGGTTAAATTTGTGCAATCTCTTTCTGATTGTAAAAGCATGCAATTTGACATCAACAGTTGCAAGACTTACTAGCAGATCCTGTGATGTAATTTTGGGGTTCTTGGAGACTTCTTTTTTTCATCAGATGATCTGCTCTTGTGCTGAATTTGCTGGAACGGTCAGTCCTGGACAAATTGGCAGTCATTTGAAATCTGTGCCACTTGTAGATGATGATTTTCCTTACAGTGGAAGGATGTATTTCAAATAATTTGGAGAGCTTTTTAAATCTCTTGCCAGACTCATAGACATCCACAATGTTTTTTCTGAAGGCCTTACAGAACTCTTTAGATCTTGGCAAGATTACACCAGACACTAGATTTGAGAGGGGTATAAATAAGACAAGTTCCACCTGCACTCTCTAAGCAGGTTCTAATCACTGGTACCCAATCTTGAACACCTGATTCTAATGTTATGAATTTGTTGTGATAAATGATGGAGTGTACTTACTTTTTCCATGTGACTGATCTGTTTTTTTGTGGTTAATTTAAATAGTGAAAATTACTACAGAATATCAATTCTATTTGTCATTTAAAAAAGTATATCACATTTTATTAATAGGCACTGTTTCAAAGACGATCTTTGTTTGTCTGAATATGGGCAAGCTTTTTTCTGTTTTTATGTGTGTTAATCTATTTGCTGCTATGCTTTTTCAAGTTTTGCTCACATTACACTCAGCTCTTGTTAGCTAGCTGGCTAGTGTTAGCAGTGGTTATTAACAAATAAACTTAAAATTTCTTTCAGAAATCTTGTCCTTATGTCATGTAGCTTATTTTAGCTAGCTGATCTTACCAGTGAAGATAATGAACATTCATATGACTTACTAATCTTTTTCAGAAATCTGGTCAGGTTAGTTTATGTTTGCTAGCTGGCTTTACTGGTGAAGATAATGAACATTAAATATGACTTAATACTCCTGTCAGAAATCCTGTTGTTAGCTTATGTTTCCTGTCTGGCAGTCAAGATAATGAACATTAATAAATATGTCTTAATTATCTTTTTCAGAAATCCTGTGGTTAGCTTATGCTTGCTAGATGATCTTAGCATTGAAGATAATGAGCATTTATAAATATGACTTGAATTAATTAATACTTTCCAAAAATCCTGTTAGCTTATGTTAACTATCTCACTTTAGCTGTAAAGATAATGAACATTTATAAATGACAGACTTTAAACTGTTTTTCAGAAATTCGGTCAGGTTTCTGCTGAAACCAACAATAGAAACTCTCATAGAATTTGTAATGGTTTTAATGATTATAATGATAATTGTATTTGTTTTAATGGGAAATGTAATGGTCTCTGTGGGTCTCTACTGTAATTTGTTGCTTTCTACTGGTGGCATGTTATGCCTAGTGGATACTTTTAAGGACCAATAATGGTAATGGTTTTAATGGTTAGTTGATGGTTTGTAATGGTATTTGTAGTAGAAACCATTAGAATTTCTGTGATGGTTTCTATTGGGTTTTTTTCCCAGCAGGGCTGCCATAGCTGTGGAAATCTGTGAAAATACATGTGTATATTAACACCAGTGACCTCCTTCTTACTTGAGAACTTCCTTTATATGACTCAGTCATTCTCATATTCCCAATAACATTGAGTGAAGAATAAACATTAGACTAGTAGTAGTATATTGACTTGACTTCCTTAAGTCTGTTACGGAAGCTAACACACATCTGGATCTGGAAGGATAGTCCAGCCATTACCTCAGTGCAAGGTGGTTTCATTTTCACTGCTGCTTGTTGTTACCAGTTTAGCTTTACTGTATCATTCATTTCTTCTTTCCTTTACAGAACCTGACCGGCAGTCGTCACCCTCCCAGATACTCTTATGATCCCTCCATCTTTGCCTTCCGCTCTCTGAGCACTGCCCCTCCGTGCAGTCCCCTGCTCTCCAACGAGGAGCCTCCTTGTGCTTGAGGGAAGCCACTGGACTTTGAGATGAAACAGCACGTCTTGTTGGATCAACCTTTTCCTCACCTTAGGACAGGGACCGTTGTATTATCCTGTCATTTAGCAGGGTTTTAACCCAAACAAAGTGCCCAAGTTGACAAAACGGCAAATCCCAGGATGTAGAGGAGCATCAGGGAATTGGGTAATGGTGTCTTATGTTGTTTTACCCTTTTCGGCTGTCTGACCATATCTCAGGAAAAATCCTTTTAACATATTTCTACAAAGACGAGGTCAAGGCCACTGAACTATTACAGAGCCACAACAGAAAGCTGCATTCTGCTGAAATTGGCATTTTGAATCATTTCGTGGTTCTTGAATAACTCCGCACATCTGGCCATTTCCTGATGTTCAGGTCTAGTTATTCAATTGCCATTGTACTATGTGCATTTTGGCTATTTGTAGATCATGTGGAAAGTCTACACCGAGAGCTTTGGGCTGAGAAGGAAACGCGATGCGGTGTGATTTGTAATGTGAGGATGGACTTTATGGAAAGAGTGGGGGTGTGCTACACTTCCTTGCAGTCTTAATAATCAAAGATGAACGAAATTCATGCTTTTAGGCTTGACCAACAATCGAAATATAAACTCAATATTATTTGGTTACCTCCGTCTGCCGTAGTGCTTGCCTAAGGTATATTCTTTGACCACAATTATTAAATAAACAAGGTAATAAAAAAGAACCCTGGTACTAGTCCAGCATTAGACTAAAGCCAGTTTTACACTGTGTGATTACAGCCGTCTTTTTATTACTTCTCACACTGTATTAGATGATCCCAATAAACTCTTGGCTGAATTCTATACCAGACTGTGCAATAATGTGTTCTCCATGTGAGATTATATGTTCTGCTTACATTATCAATCAGTGTGAAAAGGTCTCATGCAGTAAATGGGGTCATGAATATGGAAACATTATTCAAAGTACGCTAGATGTAATAAGGATATTTTTTCTGTCCATAGTTCATTTATGTTTCACCATTGCCACTAACGTATTTGTAGCCATCCTGTGAGTTTTGTATCATGCTATGCCGTCCTCCTATTGGTGGACTTTAGCTGAGCGTCATAGCAGCCACACTCTGAGATTTTAATGCAAATATCTGACATTGCCACAACTTGTCAGCCATCTTTGGTTGCGATTTTTGTCTGCAACAGCAAAATAGGGCCAAAATTGTGCAGTGTAAAGCCGGCTTAAGCATATGAATCTGTCTGACCCATCACAGGTTTAGGAAAGACAGCGTACTCCGTGTTATGTGCCTAATGTACTGGAGCTGCAGTATAGAAGCTCCTTTGCCATGTTTGAATGTTTTTGGACCAAGTATCAAAGTCAATAATTAATACTTATATTATCATATTTCATTGTAACCCCCTTTCTGGGTTAAGTCTAAGTTAAGCTTCTCTATTTTTGACTGCACTCTTTCAATCTTGAATTATTTTGGTAAAGAACAAACACAATGTTGAATATAAAACATGCGAAACGTTTTGTTTCAAGTATTTTGCATATGTAATTGTGTAGGTTTTAACCATGTACTGTATTGATTTGTACCTAGCTTTTCAATGAGTAGCCTTCTCTTGTAGGGGTCAACATGTTTTTGCAAAAAGTGGGAGCGCTACAAGGAACGTTTTGTTACTGGTTCCACAAGTTTAATCTAGTTACCCATTCAATTATATCCACGCGGAATAAATATATACACCTACCGGTCGGACAGTACCTACATGTTTGTAACATGTTCTAGTTATTTTTTCTTTTTTTGGCCATGTTCCAGCGAGATGAATAAATGTCTCTTGGCTCCAGTGATGTGGACTTTGTCATACTTCTTTTGTTCATCAACATCGCATTTTTTGCCTCTATCACAGTTCATGGAATGCTTTTCAAAACACATTCTCCCTTCCCCATATCTGATAACTCTTTACCCTCATTTTGTAATATGAGTGCTATCTTTCTGGCAGTGGAATGTGGAGTTCATGCACCATTTAATTTCCATGAGCTGAAGCAGTGGTCTATGTAACCATCAGTGCTCGAGAACTGGTACCAAAGGGAGCAGACATCCAGGATTTGGTACTACCAGATGCTTCCTCATTGGTCTCAATGGCTAATGCTAATTCAAAGTCTGAGTTTATGTATCTCATTATGTGATGAGAGCATATTTTGGTTTCCTTTCTGTGTCCTTATCTCTAGTTCACTAGTATAAGTGTGTACAATGTCGTCATGTGTATGGTTTTGTTTTTTCATTGCACAGGGTCCAAAAGTCTGAAGCCAATACCAAGAACTGGTTTGTTTAGTCAGTTATGTGAAACTAATGCAACTGGGTCAAATGATTTCTTCAACAAATCACTCTTAGTAAGACATTTTCGTTCTTACTGACAAGGAGGATAGGGTATAATTCATTAGTTAATAATTAGTTAACCTTTGAATGAAACAAAGGGCTAGATTAATAAGTATCATCTGAGTAAAATGTAGCATGGTAATGAATTCATATTTTTGGATCCTGCTCTCTGGAGTGTAACCTGCATAAGCCTGGCATCAATATAAGGTCCAAACCCACCCTCGAGCTGCACACTGGGTCCAGCATGGGCCGATTCCACCAGTCTACTCTTGCCAGATCCCAAGCAGAGCGATAAGCTGTGTGTTTGTGTATGCGAGCGTGGAAGCTGACGTCAATACACAGCAGTATTACAAAGCCAGAGGAAACCAGTCGGGAGTGGCACAATTATAGTAGATGGATGATGCATGATTGAAAGATACACGTGAAGAATGCGGCTAGACGAGCCATCTTTCTCTGTTTCAAGTGAGACGTGTTTAAAATCAGTGGACTATTTTAGTGACGGGATCCTAACACTCATTCACTCCCAGCATGTCCTTCACTTATCACTACAGTTCCAATTACTGTAATTATAGCTCATTAAGTGCATTCCAACCACTAAGAGACATTTTCATTATGTGTGAGATGAGGAGGAACAGCATCACAGCAATGGGAATATACTTCAAATATATTTTCCTCATATGAATTCATAGGGGTGCCAATAATTGTTGCACATCTATATTTAATAAAGATTTTTGCAATTGTTTGATATCCATGAGAGCAGAGTATTTTTGTGAATTTTTTAAGCAAAACATCAAAAGGTTCAACAATCAAGACAATTCTTCACAGCCTTCTTTGCTCATATTTAACAAGGGGGCCAATATTAGTGGAGGGCACTGTATGACAACGTGCAAACATGTATTGCACTTTAATCAAGGATAGTTGTTTTCAATGTAGTTTGCTTACAGATTCCTCTTTTTGGATAATGGTAGTGTCTATAAGAATGTTTACTGACTCCAAAACCATGAAGGATCACAGTCACAGTGATTTTCAAGATGCCACAGTAAATTGGGCTGATGAACCAGGTTGAAGCAACTTGACACCTGATGGTATTTTAAGCCACGTTCTAAACAGTTGGCTGCCTGTTTTACTCCCACAGTTATATTATAAAGATGCCACTTTCTCAGGCTCTAAGCCTACTGTGTCGCAGTGCTCAAATCGGTTTTCCCACTGAACATGCCATGTGGAGGTGTGGAAAGCCAATCAGATTGCAACCTTCAAAATCCTGAGGCTTATAGCCAGAAAAGTGTACAAAAGATATCAGAAGCTCAGTGGTCTGTGGGTGGAGCAAAGAAGGCTGAGAATACTGGATCACTGGGAACAACCAGTGATCATGTTTGACCCTTATAGATTGTTGTTACGCCACATATTAATTTTTTTTTCTTTTTACCTAGGTTTATCTGACATTTGCAACTTTTTACCCCATAATTACGAGTTAATATTATACAATTGCGACTTTTTAATATGCTTTTCATATGGTTTTTCTGTGAATTAATTATTGGAAATGGTAGCAATGTTGCAAATTATGTTGTTTCAATGTTGTTTCATTAACAAGTAATTGGGAGATATAAAGTTGCAATTGTGTAATATTCCTTTGCTATTGTAAGATATAAAAGTAGCAAGAAAAAAGTATTGTAAGATAGAAAAGTGACAATTGTGCAATAATAACTCGCAAGTCAGAGATAAATCTGGGTAATATTTTCTCATACATGGTGGAAACAAGCTTCCATGGACCTCATATATAGTTTTGAATGATGTAACAAAACCATGAGGAAAAGAGAAATTATTGAAAAATTAATAAGAGCTGTCTTTAATTTAAAAAGGAAACCGAGTAATGAGTCATTGGAAAATGTCCTGTCCAGAAAAGAAAACCCTTTTTTGAAATAAAGCCAGAATTCGGCATTAAATTGCTGAATTATTTTTTCATAATTGGAATAATGGACTAGAGTATTGAAAGTTAAAATAATTAAATTGTATTGAATTGCATTGAATTCATAAAATATGAATAAAATCTGGCCATCATGGGTGACCTAGCAGTCCCTTTTCAGTGATGTACAGGATAAAGGGTGGGAAAGACCTGTATTTGGGTGTTTCCCCAAATGGATGCTGCATGTAGATTAGGGTGTATAGCAAAAAATTAGCTGCTAGATATAATTTTAAAAAAGTAAAAATTACGCTAACAATAAATAAATAAATAATAAAAAAAACCCCACAGTATACATTGAACAATTTATTTTACAAAAAGAATAGTAATAAAAATACATATTGTCCTTTACGTCCAGGACTACAGAACAATGAAATAAAGGGCTTAAAAAAGAAAAGAAAGAAAGAAAAAAGTATTACTGAAGTATTGTGAAGTCTGTGGGAGGGCCTAATCTTTCCTTGGACAAAACACCACACATTCTTGCCAACACGCCTCCTTAACACTGAGTCATGCTTCATTAATATCAAATAGAGGGAACAAATACACATAGCACACTACCCCACGCCCCCAGTCATGTACGTCAAACTTACACACATAGTCCTGTCAGAGCAAGCATCCAGATGGCTGGTGAATACACTCGCCCTCTCTCGGCTAAGGTAACACCAGTCGAACACAGATCCAGCCTGAACACTTGCTGTTCCTGGCTTAATAACCTCACCCAGTATGGTCTAATATCTCACCCAGGACGGCTAGTGTTACACCTAGAGTAACCAGTATGGTGGATTGAGTCAGCACTGGACCTCTATAACCATGTTAAACTGAGTGAGGCGTAGGAGATATGCGTAGGGTTAAAGTACCTACAGAAACACACTAAGCCACTCAGTCATCTTTTAAATGAAACTTCATCTGAAACAGATGAAATATATTTATATGAAAATATTTGTGATAGGTTTAGTGATTCTGGGGGTAATTAATTTGACAAGTTGACGGATATTTGCCACGCTGATGTCACAGGAGGAAATCGCTAGTGCGTATACAAAGGTGTTCAATGATCTCTGGCACCACCAGTGACATTGTGGATAATGTAGGAAGCCATTACTTAAAGTGAAAAATGGACCAATGTGTCGATAAAAGAAGTTTAAACAAAATAATTTAACTCGGATGCTAATGAAGGTCACGTTAATTATAAAGCTGTGGGATTAATTATAAATCCTAGCTGTGGGAGAACATATCAGGATTCAAAATGCAGAAGATCCAAGTGTTTACCTGACCACAGTCACTGACGGCTCCATTAAATCTTTCATTTAATATCTGACTTAGAAAATCCTTGCAGTGTTTACAATTCTCCATCCTTCTCCCTGACCCATTTGCACAGTGCACTAAGAACACACACAATGTAAGTGCGAACACAGATGGTAAGCCAAAGAATGCATGAAAATGCCCAAGTGCTCAAGTCTCCATAACCATCCGTAACCCATAAACCAACCCACTAATTGAGGGAATTGTGTATTTTGTCAGCTGGACCTGCCCTTAACACCCTTCACACTGACACAAATAAAAACTTCGGTCATGCTCTCAGTAGCCATATTTGTCGTTAAGATGAGTCCGACCATCTCCAGACTGACCTGTTCGAAGAAAGCAGAGAAATGCATTTCACACAACACAGCAGTATTCACAGACATTGTCTCACATTAATGCCTTAATTGCAGGCAAATAAAAAATGTTCAATGAAAAGTTCTTAAAGCATAACAGTCAATAGGCCTCATTTATCAATCTTTTAGTAAAGTTATGTCCTGTTTTTGTAGGCCAAATCAAACCAAAAATTCCTCGCAGATTAACAAAATCTTCACAGATTTTCTTCATATTGACATGTTGAACAAATACCCATCAAAACACATTCAAGGCATAGCTGATCTGCATTTAGTGACACCCACAATACTCCTTAAAAGGCAAAGCTCACAGTGAGCTGAAAGAGCAAAATGACACCAAAACAGCATAAGAGTGCCTCCTAGGCACAGAGTCTGAAACGACTGTGACATAATTTAAATAAATAGGCTATTTAAATTTGACGACATAATCCGTACATAAAATTCGCAGTAACTCACGCCAATTAAACATAAACGCGTATCCATATATGTACATTTACACAGACTCAGGAGCGTTCACAGGAATTTTTTTTGTCCTGAACTCAATGGATTTTTATAAATACCACATTTCTTACATTTCCTGCGAACAATTTACAAAAATATTCATTCATATCCAGATTGATAAGAGAGGCCCAATGTTCCTGATCTCATTTCCCAAGCAGACTTTCTGCCTAAAAAAAAAAAAACCAAAACAAAAAAACTAACATCAAACGTTAATGCTTATCTTACTGTGAGCTCATATGGCGCATACAACAGTGCAGTGGAGGCTATAATTTTCTGTATTAGGACAGCATTCATGTCAACAAGATCAAGGCCCAAACTTTCATACCAAGTAAAAAGCTTCAGGCGGACTTCAGAAACAAGACTTTATCTTATCATAACGCAATAGCTTTGTTGTAAGTGGTTTGACCAAAAATGCATTGTGATTACTTGATTTCCCATAATTACTAATTGCTGTGGGTTGCAGCTGTGTTATACATTCGCTTCCCTCTTTTTACTCTCTTCCAGACAGACTTTGGTTCAGGTACTTACCCATTCTGAAAGAATGTGTGTTAAATCAGCATGTTAAGAACTTGGCTGATCAAAGAACAGAAAACCCTAACCACTGCACTGAGTATGAATATTGCACTTGCTGAATGAAAACTGGAGCATCAGCATAAATAAAAGAAATGGTCCTGGCTAGAATGAATGGATGCATTTGTTTTCCTGATTAGCAAAACCTTTAAGCAGGTGGCTGCTACAGTACCTGCTGGAGGCACCCACACACAGTAATCAGGGTCATCCTCTGGGTACTGTTTGGACACAGTGCTTGGAGGCTGGAGGAATACACACATATATCATTATATGCACATAGTATACACTGTTGTACAGTCGGCTCTAGAATTACTGGCACTTTTGGTAAAGCAAAGTAAAAAATGATATAAAAATAGATTTTACTTTATCTAAACCCTTATCTAAAAATATATCTTTTTAACGAAACCACAAAAATGTGTCACAATTATTGGCACCCCTGCATACTTTCTATGACCTCCCGACCTACATACAGTAACAGAGTCTTCTGCAATAATCTAAATCTCAGAGGACTCCTTAAAGCAGACTCTCTCCAGACCCTTCAGGGTCCTCTCTTGTGCATTCTCCTCTTCAGCTCATCCCAGATTTTCAGTGGGGTTGAGGTCAGGGAACTGTCATGGCCATGTCAAAAGCTCAATCTGTGGATCATTTTTGTGTGGATTTAGATGCATGTTTTGGATCACCGTCCTGCTAGAAAATCTAACCTCATCATTAAATCCTCTGCTACTTCATGGAGGGAATGATGTTATGTATCCCGACAAGGTTCTCAGGACCTTTGGAGGAAACACAGCCCCATAACAACATCACAGATCCTCCATCATAAGTATACCTGACAGTCAGGATTAGTGAGTGTTTGTTGCCTCATCTGACCATAGAACCCAGCTCCAGTATCATTTAGTAAACTCCAGGTGCTTACATACATGGTTATATGAAAGAAAAGGCTTCTTTACAAATAGTTGGCATTAAGGTGGTGTATAATTGTAGTTGTGGAGACTTCGTGACCACAACATGTTGCACTCTTCCTCATCTGTGATCCCTGGAGAAATTATTGCTTCACTCTCTAACCATCCTCCTTATTGTGCTCTTCCATTCAGGTTCATTACAACTCCGGTTGTTTTAAACTTCTTAAATATTAACACGTCATTTCTAGGCGTGTGAATAGTTTTATGGTCATTACCTCATTTATGAACACACTTTTGTCTCATTCACTTTGTGTATTCTCTTCCCCATGCTGATGAATAATCAAGGAATTATAGCCTCAGGCACACCTCATAATTATACGCCAGTGAAGCAGGAAGCTGAACACTTCAGAGTTCCTGAACACAGGTGAACTTCAAGTAAAATATAAAATAGGAACATGCTTTGGTTACATTTTATACACAAGAATTTCCAGGGATGCCAGTAGCTGTCACATTTTTGGTTTTGTTGAAGAAATTTGTGGTTTGCATTGTATGAAATTGTATTTTTTCTTGGAACAAATTAAGAATTAAGTAATCATGAAGAAATATTTTCATAACCTTTTTACTCATCTTTACTAAAGGGGCAAATAAATCTGGAGATGGCTGAAGGCTCATCAGTGAAAATAACACTTCAAATGTGCGTCATGAAAATAAAATGCACTTTGAGATTTTTATTTGTGAGTCATCCTAAAGCAAACATTGCACCAACGCACTCATACACTCACAGCATACACTCATGAGTAGGCACAAGCCTCTGGGGAATCTGTCAATCTGAGTTGTATAAAATATTAAAATGTCTCCTGCCATAAACATAAAGGGGAAAAAAACCCCAAACAAACAAACAAAAAACACTACATACCCTACTGGGACCAATCATCTTCCCACTCTTCTTCAGAGGAGGTTGGTCTTTCCCTGGAAAGTTTAAAAAGTTCAAGATTTTGTGTTGCTCAAAAATACATTCCCTTTATAACGCAATTTCACCTTGGAGTCATCTTTAGTAGGAACTGATTTAGCTTTCTGTTTACTGTTTGTCTCTCTGAGTCATGGGATTTCTCTTTAAAACACAAAATAAACACATTTGTCACTATTGGTTGATGTTTTCCAAAGGCTCGAGCAGTCATTAGAAAAAAGCCTAACAGTGCAGACTTGTGGTCAAATTCTGTTACAGCATCTCAAGCACTTTATGCAGCTTTGGGTGGTCAAATAATTGATTTACTAGCCCACCAGGCAGGTAAACGCTCAAATGTTTGCCCAGTCCCATGTTAGGGTACACACTGTCTTGCAACGGCAAAGCAACCGGAGTCCATTAATTTTGAATGAGAGTTGGTGACTTCTGGTGACATGAGCGACAGTGACCATTGGCGAATAGATATGGGCGTGTCCAGTGATGCGACAAAGTTGAGAAAAGCTTAACTTTATGCAAATTTGGCGAAACTTGCTGCAGTGAGTACCAATGGGTGTGAAGACAGTAGGCAAGTTGCACCACACACTGATAAATGTTACTATGGCAACCAGTAGTTGGAACGCTTTCTGGCGACTTCATAGTACAGCGACTGGAAGCAATAAAATCACTGGGTGTGTGTGAACGTACCTTTATACTTGCCCGGATGTCTAATTAACTATGCTAAAAAGTGACAACTAACAAAAATAGGGTGCGCTAATGAAATGTATTATCACAGACTTTGGAAAATACTGGAAGCGAGTACTTGAATTCCTGACAGAGGATGACTTTATACAGCCACAGTCTTTATTCTATTAAAAATAAATAAATAAATAAATAAATCTTTGCTGAAGAGATATCACATTCGAAAAGAAAGAAAGAAAGCCGTTACCATTTCAGCTGTGTGCTGTGGTGCGCTTTGTCGTTCATGATTTTTCATCTAAACTGACTGAGATACTTCACTTAAAATGGGTTATTTAGAGTCATAGCATATGAAAATGTTTCGGGGGAAAAAAAGAACTATTTAGAAATTATTTAAATGTAGAAAATTATTGTGTATTTATTGTGAATGTAAAAATACATTCTGTTGAATACTGGGTCAAGATTTTTAAATTTTGATCTAAAATAAAATAAAATAAATGACCAGGTTTGACGAATGCCTGTGTTTCTGGCATGCATTTAGTAATTTTATATTTATGTATTTACTTTTAGATTTATGTATTTATTTATGTGCTTTAGTTGCACACTGACCTTTAGGGCTCCGTGAACAGGTTTCTTCTGCGCGTTTGCCAGCACTGGAGACCTCGACGTGTTCCATCTCATCAGCCGGCGCTGGCTCCAGATCAACCTCTGAAGCAGCTATGCTCTCCTTCTCCTCAACGTTGCACTCTTTGTCCATTTCAGATGCTTTTTCCCCTTGCTCATCCTCCTCTTCTTCTTCTTCCTCTCCTTCAGGCGGTAGTTCTTTCATGTTGAAGAGCTCTGGAGGCAGGTTGGGCCTTTTTGGAGGCAACTTCTGTTTGTGTGCAGGAGAAGGTTTTCAGTTAAACACTTAGCAAAGCTAATAAGGAGTACTATTTGACTGACAGGGTTGAGCATTGCAGATATATTCATAATGATTCGTGATGATAATTAGGAGAGGAGAAACAAGCATGGCCTCACCCCTATGGCCCCTGTCTTCAGTTTAAATTTCCTGCCACCTTTCATAGCACCAAACAATGGCAGGGTTAACTTCTTGGGCTTGTCGGACTCAGATTGATTACCAGGCCTGAGAGAGATGACAGAGGAACACAGTTATGTACATATCTTTCTCTTTCATGCATTCATCTTCAGTAAGAGCTTTATCCTAGTCATGGTTACAGTGGCTCAGAAGTTTATCCCGGGCACGAGGCGGGAATACACCTTGTATAGGACGCCAATGCCATGCACATGTGCACCATAACATTAAATCCACCGGCCTAATATTGTGTAGGTCCCCCTTGTGCCATTAAAACAGCTCTGACCCATCAAGGCATGGACGCCACAAGACCTCTGAAGATGTGTTGTGGTATCTGGCACCAAGATGCTCTGACCCAGTTGTCTAGCCAACACAATTTGGCCTTGGTCGAAGTTGCTCAGATCCTTACGCTTGCCCATTTTTCCTTCTTCCAACACATCAACTTCGAGAACTTACTGTTCACCTGCTGCCTAATAAATCCCACCCCTTATCAGGAGCCAGCTCACCTGTCAGTGTTTTTTAATGTTATGGCTGATCCGTGTACATTCACACATTAATTTCCTCTTTTTTTAATGACAATAAATTCCATATGTAAATCTCACTGGCTCTGCAACGAGGGCAGCTGTGTGGGTCTGGTTAAGTCGATGAGCTTCTGCAATCGCTGCGCTTCCTTCTTCAGCTCAGCCACATGCAGATGCAGCTTCTTCCTCTGCACCACATCAACAGCAGCCTGACTGCGCACACCGCTCATAAACGCATCCAGAGGGTCCTCTGTAGCTGAGCTCGAGCCCCCTAGTGACATATTTAAATACATAAACCATATAAAATTGCATCGGCATGACATACAGTATACAAAGAGGAGTTACATACATATACGGTATGAGTGAGTGAGTGAGTGAGTGAGTGAAAAAGAAAATCAAAAGAGACAGACAGGGAGAAAGAAAGAATGTGAAATGTAAATAATGGATGAAAGTTAGGACAGAAGGTAAGGCAGAAAAAAAACCAACCCAAATAAGCTAGAGGAAGAAAATAAAAGAATGGAATTTTATTTATATATATATATATATATATATATATATATATATATATATATATATATATATTTATATATATATATATATATATATATATATATAGAGAGAGAGAGAGAGAGAGAGAACAAATGAGCCAAAAAGTGAGAAATAAGAAAAGAAAGAAAGAAAAAAATCAAAAGAGACAATCAGGGAGAAAGAAAGAAAGTGAAATATAAATGATGGATGAAAGTAAGGACAGAAGGTAAGGCAGAAAAAAACAACCCAAATAAGCAAAGAAAGAGAGTGAGAGAGAGAGACAGAACAAATGAGACAAGTAGAGAGAGAAGCAAAAAAGAAAGAAAGACAGAATGACAGAAAGAAAGAAAGACAGCCATCATACAGTCAATCATCATCATCTCACCTTTCTCAGAAGAACTGAGCGTGTTCTCAGTTTTAGCTAGCTCTTTCTCCACTTCAGCGAGCTTAGCAACCTTAAAAATAACGAATTTGAAGAAGACGAAATACAAGTATTAGTTACTCACTAGTTACTAACTAACTACAGTAATTGTAATAGTTAAAAACAGAACCTTTCGTGCTATAACCTGAGAGAGCTGCAGCATGAGCAGGGAATGTAAAACAGATTATTTACCAGAGAGTCATACGTCTCAGGTCTCTCCTGGATCTTGCCAGCTTTCTTCATGCGTTCTTTCCTCTTCCTCTCAACAGTACCCGTCCGGTCCAGGAAGGAGTCATCGTCGCTGTCGTAATAATCGTCTTCCTCCCAGTTTTTCTTTTTACGCTTGCGGGAGACTGGGGGCAAGACACAGCAGCAGCAATCTCATTAATTCATGCACTTTTCCAATATGGCTGTGTGTGTGTGTCTGCGCGCGTGTGCGCGCTTAGTGTAACAGTGATGACCAAATACTCTGATATACCTTCTATCTTCCTGACATTATAAGTCATGTAAATTTGTTAGCTTAATCGTTTCTGTCATGGTACTTTGAGCAGTGTCATGGGGTAGCTAATGGATTTTTTACATCAATAAACCCTTAAAAGTCGTTACACTCAAACAAACCTTATACAGAAGGTCAAATAAAGTTAAAAATTGCTAACGTAAGTAATCATTTAAGAGCTACAACAATAATAACAAACTACATTTGTAGACAAAATTGGCTGAGAGTTCGTAGCAATTTTTTTATTTTTTCAAGCTGAAAGGTTTCAGAAAATATGATGTCATTTCCAGTAAGGGAACATATTGAGCATCGATGCTCCCTGGTTTTTGAGGTGCACTGTGGGATTTTTTTATGAAGCAAACGTTCCAGTGCAGTGGAAGGATTTTGCAATTGAGACAGCCCTTAAAATGGCCGACTCCCTGATCAGTGCCCTAACTACTGGACTAGGGAGATGATTGAGACGTACCTGATGATCTCTTCTGGGTGACACTGGATAGTGGGCTTATACATCATTACTCTTCTACAATTGTATACTAGAAAGCCAAACAGTACTAAGTGTGTTGTGAGTACATTTCCTGTGATACGCACGGAGTTGCTGCTTCTAGCAACTAACCTGCCTCCTGCCTCAGTAGACCTCGAGCCTCCAGCATGCGGCACGCCTCCAAACAGCACTGTACAGCCGCCTCCTTCTTTCTACCCGAGTGTGTGACTTCAGCAACCAGCTGCTTACCCATAGCGTCATCCACCGGCAACCTGCAGAAAAAAAAGGAACATCAGTTTTACAGTCTTGAAATGAGATACACAAAAATATTATGTTGTTATCGTTATTTTCCTATAACAGCATGTGCTGAAGTGTTTTATCCCTCTTATATCATAGCAATTTGCCAAAGCTACCAATTTTCGGTTTTTTAAAAGGTAATAGGTTAATTTAATAGGTTCAGATAATGTTTATAGGTACATTTAATGTTTCTTCAGTCTCTTAAATTCAATATAACCAAACCAATGCAGCATGCCATGTTACCGAAAAACCACAGCGTCCGCCATAATCCTTGTGTATGTAATTAGAAACAATAAAGTATTACAATGAGCTCCTTAAAATGAACCTGTGATTTATCTTGTTAAAGAATCTCTTAGTTACAGAAAAGCAATCAACACATTCCGACTAATCAGAATCCATAATTCAACAGCTGTGTGTTATCAGTATCAGGGTCAGTACTGTATCAGTATTGTATCAGTATCAGGATCAGTATTTTATCAGTATTGTATTTGTTGTACTTGATTCTGCAGAGCCAGGTGCCATGTCCTTTATCATCATATTCAAATTCCAGTTCTTCTCCTGAAATCATAAAGAATGATTATATTCATATTCAGCCAGAACTGTTTGCTAAACTACAACAAGATTTTAACAGAGGTCTACCTTCTCGATCATAGAACCCTTGCAGAGCCTTTTTAGGATCTTTCAGATAGGCTGCTTCCTGGTCCTCTTGAAACTCTGTCGCAAATGGATTCTCCTCATTCTCATCCTCCTCTGGGGCTGAGTCTTCTCCTGTTCATTCAACAATATACAAAAAATAAAAATAAAAATCACACACACACACCTATCTATATCTAACTAATATATATCTAATATATTATATATATATATACACATACACATACACACACACACACACACACACAGATGCTCGATCGGATTGAGAACTGGGGAATTTGGAGGCCAATTCAACACCTTGAGCTCTTTGTAATGTTCCTCAAAACATTCCTGAACAATTTTTGCAGTGTGTCAGGGAGCATTATCCTGCTGAAAGAGGCCACTGCTATTAGGGAATGCTGTTGCCATGAATGCGTATTCTTGGTCTGCAACAATGGTTAGGTGGTACATGTCAAAATAACATCCACATGAACGCCAGGACCCAAGGTTTCGTTTCCCAACAAAACATTGCCCAGAGCATCACACTGCCTCCACCGGCATGCTTTCTTTCCATAGTACATCCTGGTGCCACCTCTTCCCCAGGTAAGCGACGCACACGCACCCGGCCGTCCACATGACGTAAAAGAAAATGTGATTCATCAGACCAGGCCAACTTCTGCCATTGCTCCATGGTCCAGTTCTGATGCTCACCTGCCCATTGTAGGTGCTTTCGGTGGTGGACCGGGGTCAGCATGACCAGTCTGTTCCAACACCTTTCTATCATAGAAAGTTATCATATCATCACGAGAAGTTCATCTTAGTGAAATATGCAGGTCTGCCATTCGTGGGACAGGCTCGTCAGGTGATGAGATTGAGCTTCCTGCAGCAGTTAGGGACAGTTGGCCCCATCCTGCTGACATAATTTTTTACTACATGACTGATCTGCTCAAAATGATCTCAGAGCCAGAGCTTCTTAATTCACGGCACACACGGCTACCTCATGCAGACTGGGACTGCTTTAGAATGCACACCTGAAATGGGATATTAGCCCTCTACAAGTGCTGAACTAACATTTCTAAATGTTTTTGAAATATTTTGTCAAACATTACATTATTGTTAAATCACAATCCATTTTTATGTTTAGTATGAAGTTATTAGATAGTGTTGCATTCCAGTTGCTATGCATTTAATGTTTTAAAATCTTTTAGGTGGCACAACTGATAATCGTCAGGTGGTGCAACCATCTAAGATATTCATTTAAACCAACAAATAATAGGTTAAAGTGAACAAATGGCTGAAAACTAGATTGTGAATAGTTAGTGTATGGAATGCATTAATTTGTATACTTGTATAATTATTTTTCTGTCTTTAAATGTAAAATCGGATGCTAAATATACCAAATACCTGGCCACTAGAATGCAATAATGTAAATATAATACACAAATATATATATATATATATATATATATATATATATATATATATATATATATATATATATATATATATATATGTATATATATATACATACACACACACATACATACACACGCATACATACACACACCACCTGACATTTTCTGGGTAGTAAAGTTAAAAATAATCAAAAATGAATTTAAATGTTTTGAAATGTTATTTAACAAATGAGACTTGTTTAAACACACTGTTCCAGACTCAAATATATGCAATACATCCATTATGAAAAGATTTTTTAAAAATACCTTTTTAGACGCTTGACCCATTAACTTTTTCAGCAATTTGTGCTACAGTAGTTCATCTGTGGAATCCGACCAAATGTGCTAGCCTTCTCTCCCCACATACATCAATGAGCCCATGACCCTGTCGCCGGTACACCGGACTTCCTTGGACCACTTTTGTTAGGTATTATCCTCTGCATGCTGGTCATCTAGCAACCCAAATCTTTATGCTTGCCCATTTTTCCTGCTTCCAACACATCAACTTCGAGAACTGACTGCTCACTTGGTAAATGGGCTGCACTTATATAGCGCTTTTATCCACACCAATGGTAGCAGAGCTGCCACGCAAGGCGCTAACTTGCCGTCTGGAGCAACTTGCCCAAGGACACTTCAGCATGTGGGGTCATGTGGGTCGGGAATCGAACCTCCAACCCTACGATTAGTGGAAACCCGCTCTACCACCTGAACCACAGTCACCCACTTGCCGCCTAATATATCCCACCCCTTGACAGACGCCATTGTTAAAAGATATTCAATGTTATTCACTTCACCTCTTTGTGGTTTTAATGTTATGGCCGATCGGTGTATACATACGTTACATCTAGACTGTTTCTATGGCGACTGCCTTAACTACTCACTCATCATTGTTGAGTGTCCAGTTTATCAGCCACCAAACAGGCTTATAGATGGGACAGATGTTTAATACACTCTTTAAAAAACCCCTACAACCTTTCTTCAACTTGTCCTTCTGGGGAGACCCTTATAAATTCTAGATAAAACCCTACGACAGAGTAAATTACTTGGGGTTAGTAGGAATGTGTGTAGCAACTAACAATTTTTCTTAGTAACACAGGCTAGACTTAAACCTAATGCCGGTCAAGTCGTCTCTAAAATCTAGGTTAAGATCTATTTATCAGTTAATACCAAGACTTCTTGCAACATTAGAGCAACATCAAACGTAATAATGATTAGATAGTACTGTTACCCATTCCCCACGAGCAGCCACTGTCATTTGCAGCACTTCTTCCATGAGCAACGCTCTCTTCATTCTTCTCCTCCTTGTCATCATCATCATCGATATCATCATCAGAACCATCTCCCATCATCTTCTTCTCTAGCTCTTCTCGATGCTTCCTGGCCCGCTCTCTCAGTTCTGTAACCGTCAGCTCCGACTCATCCTCTTCATCCGATTCGGGACCCTGTATAGAGAGCAAACAAGAGGCATAAGAAACAACAATTATCCTTTTATGCCGATGTAATCTCTAAAACATGACATTCCTAACCTGGAGGATAAAGAGCCGAGTGCTTCCTCCAAACTTAAGGACATGGCCGACATGCAATCTAATATACGTTTTAGGGGGGATCTTGTTCTTGTTCACAAAGGTGCCATGAGTACTGCCCAGATCATAGATGTAGAATCCAAGCGCCTCTCCTACGGTGTCTCCTGCATTTCCACGATACTGCACAATGGCATGATAACGTGATATGGAGGGATGCTCCAGAGAGATGTCACACACAGGTATGCGTCCGACTACAAAGTAACTCTGCTGACTGAGAGGCACTGTGTCCAGTATGGAACCATTTTTAAGCAGCTCAAAGGTGTAAGGGACACCTGGTATCCCAGCCCATGGAGGCTGTATGTATGGAAGAGGAGGAAATTTAGCACTTGGTGGCACTTTGGCTCTTTTCTGGGGTTTGATATTTGGTTTTGGTGTTGCAGTGATCTGCTTTTCTTTTGTAAGAAGCTTCTCAGTCACAGGAATTTGATTCCGACTTTCTGTATCATGTTTAAAAGACTGATCATCATTTACTGTGGATTCTTTCGAAGGTTCTTTCCGATCTGATGTTTCAGGTTCCGGCTGATCTTTAGTGATTACACCGCTGTCAGCCTCAGGTTTGATCTTCTGCACACTTTTGCTCTTCTTCAATGCTACAGACGGCGCCGCGAAAATGGCCGGTTTCTTGAAAGGATCCTCGCTGATATTTGTACCCTCCTGTTTAGTTTCGCTGTTTTCATCCCCTGATGAATTTGGTGTCTCCATCTCGGATTTGTTTTCTGGATTTAAACAGCCATCCGATTCTGACGCTGCTTGCGCGGTATCCGCCATTTCTGTTTGGTGTCTCACTGAAAGTCTTCCGTGTTTGTTTATTCCCGGATGAAAAGAGGTCGTGATATATATTCTCAACTTTTCCTGTAAGTAAGTATGCTTATTTTCTAAGAAAAACGCAAAACCATATTTACTAAACATTCAACATTCGAACTTATCCGTCGTATTATGGAGAACTAAAGCGTTTTTCAACATTAGCGGAACTAAACCCATAGCTCCACGGAGCGACACGGAAGCGTTTATATGCGTACGCATAGCCTGCGTTTGTTCAGTGTTATGAAGTATCATTAAACAGGTATTTTTTTTCTCGTTTCCGAGGTGTAGATAGTGATTTTTTTTAACTAATCCCCAAATCATATTGTATTTATAAAACTAAATGGTTATCTCTGGGAATTGAGCTAAGTAGCAAGTACCCTTAAACCGCGAGCATCTGTATGATAGATGTTGACGTAAGTATGATTGAGAGATTATATATTCATCTGGGGATCAACTCTAGTAATTTATATCAGGAGATTTTATTTAAGTTTGGTGATTTCCGTGCTCAAACACACCTCGTACATCTAGACAGCATAAGATCAATTGGATTATTGTGTTAGAAAGAGAAATCTAAAACTTGCTACACCCCAAGTACCAGAATAGAACACCTGTGGTTTCCAGATGTTTAATGTATGTGATATATATAAAGATCAATTAGTTAGGCTTCACATGTTGGATTTGTTTCTGCCAAGTATATCGGTCATAAAACGTTGCAAATTAAATGCATTACCAATTGCTTTTCAGATAATTTACTCAGGAAGTACTGGCACCAGTTATCTCCAGTTAGAAGGGATCTCGTAAAGATGATGCGCTACTGGGGTGAGCTCCCGGTGGCCTCTGTTCCACCAGGCCGCAGCTCCTTTGATCTCTTGCAGCGTGAATTTCGTCAGGTCGAGATGCAAGACCCTCCTCTGCACCAGCCGTCCGCACGGCGTCCTCGGCCCACCACCATGCTGGACGTTCCCTCTGAGCCCTGCAGCCTCACAATCCACACGGTGCAGCTGTGTCAGCATACCCGACGACTCCGCAGCCTAATCACGGCAGCACAGCTGGGCCAGCAACCACCAGGCACAGGGTCTGAGACTCAGGGAATTCTCAAATCAGAAGATGTGGATTCATTACCACCACGTCCGGTTACACCGGCAGCACCAGATGATCTTCTGCCTTTGGACAGCAAACCTCCTCGTGAACTGTTCCAGCTACGGCACAGTGACCCAGAGAGTGACTTCTACAAGTAAATACAGTTTAGGGCCTGCCACATGTATTGTGTGTCATGGTTTAGCATATATACGTGTGCACGAGCACATTTGCTACCTCAGAGAATCCACATAATCGGAACAATCAAGCAGTTTTAATCATGTTATGGTTTCTCTTTGCATGCTTCTTTATTCTTTGTTCTCTTGCTTTCTTGTACAGGGGTGAAGGAGAGCCCGTGACTGAGTTGAGCTGGCTCTCATGCCGCCAGCTCCTATACCAGTCGGTTGCCACAGTTTTGGCGCACGCAGGTTTCGAGTCGGCGATGGAGAGCGTGTTGGAGACCCTGACTGACCTGGTGCATGAGCATTACCTGCGTCTGACACGGCTGCTGCGCGTGGCTGTTGACCGCGAGGCCCACCTCGGCTCTACTCCTTTTCCGGACGTGGTGGAGCAGGTCTTCCATGAGGTGGGCATCGGCAGTGTGTTGGCTCTGCAGCACTTCTGGCAGGTCCGCATTAAAGACTACCACAGCTACATGCTTCAGGTAAGCCACACTGACTGTTATGGCTTTAACCCATTCTAGCAGTACACCGTTGGAATGGAAATCAACTTATCAGACATTTTCAATCAGTATAAACAAATGAATTATTTTATTGCCACAAGTCTGTTATAAGATTAGTCAGGGCACTGTTAGGTTTCTGTGTGTAGAGTATCATGACAAAGGGAAAGGGGAGGGGTGTGAACCCCTTGCTGGGCAAACAATTCACACTTCTCCACAAAACTATTGGTACAGAGATACAACGGACAGCACAACTAAAGCTTTTTTTTTGTAGATATGATATATTAAAACACTGTATAAATGAACACACAATAAAATGATAACATTTAATCCTAGTATGCTAGATAAAAATTTAATAAATACTTATTTAAAAAAAAACGGCAAATTCTTAAAGCCCTGAGTGTCTACTGATATATGTGGAGTGTGAAATCACAAATAAATTCAATGCTGATCACGGGCACCTCCAAAAAAAAAATGACCTCTGATAAAAAGAGTTAAGGTAGGGCTGTCATGGTAACTGACTTTTTACAAAATCAGAATCAGTTTTATTGGCCAGATACACACAGCACATAAATTAACTATGTAAACAACAAACATCATGGATAACAGTAAATTAGTAGCAGTAAAGTAATTCCTTCTTGTGTAACTAATATGTCAGAATGAGCGCACATCGAGAAACACAATAAAATAAATAAATGTACAAGATTGTTAAGGCATGTTGTTCAGTCTAGCTACTGTATATAGGTAATTGCATTGCACAGGAGCTGATACAGCAGACGTATCACAATTATTAATACCCAAACTCTTCAGGATTTAGTGATTTTGCGATCGTGGAAATTAAAGTAAAATCAAGGAAACTCTTCAATATTCGGAGAAGCTTGCAATATTTAAAAATTACCGCAGATGTTCTGCAGATTTGGGCCGAGATGCGTCATGTGACGTCATCACAACGTGCGTTCAGCCAAAGCCCTCTTCGATTCATGTGCGTCAAACATGAGTACAGCTAAAAGGCCTAGTTTACCAACAAACAGCACTGTGAAAGACCGTGCAAAACAATTATGTGCAATTCCAGTGTTGCCAATTCAGTGGTCTGCAAAAATGCACAAAAATCTCTAGAAAAAAAATTTTAGAAAAAAAAAAAAAAAAAACTGCAGCAAAATCCAGTGTTTTTGGCCACAACAAACACACACAAAAAAAACTCCTGTAAAATCCTGTATGGGACTGCCCAAACCTATTTCTTGGCCAAGAACAAATAAATAAATAAAATATTCATTTATAAATCAAACACACATTGAAGTATTTTAACATCCCAAAGCGAGCTTGCTAGAGTTAACTAATATGTTCCTCAAAATTGACTTCATTTATGTTCTGAAATCATGTGTTAAGTGATTTGTAGCGCTGACCCAGTAAAACAAGTAAACAGATTTAAGATGCATGAATGGAAGATTGGTAAATGAGGTCAGTTTGTGGTCCTGAATGGCTGTTGTATGTGTCATGGTTTTCAAACTTTTCACAAAACTTTGGTTTGATGATCAGAATTGGGGTATAGCTGGTCTTAATGCGCTAAATAACACAGTATGTTGTATAAACAATGATCAAGACATGCATAAATGAAATGAAGATATATATGGCCTGTGGGCTGTGTATTATTGGAAGTTGATGTTTTGTGCATGATCCGTTTATTGAATTTCTCTATTTTTGGTGTGTAGGTCAGCAAAGAGCTCTCAGACGAGTACGAGAGATTGGTCAACCCAGAGAAGGCCCTGGAGGATTCCAATCCCCTTAAAGTGAAGGAGGAACCTATTAGTGATCTTGCCTTCACTCTGAATGAGGAAGCCGAAGGGGAGTTGACTTCAGCAGAGCAGCAGAACAGTATGCCCACTGGAGTACTGGGAATCAGTGATAGACTGGCTGGAGGACTGGAGGATGGACACTCGCCTCACACCTCAGGTACTAAAGTCAAAGCAGAGAATATAGGTGTCACTTATTTATATATGATTTAAGTAATAAAATATTTTCAGTTCTCTTCTATGATAACAAAAAAAAAATCTTTCATCTGGACTTATTTTCTTATAAACCTTGATGTTTGTGAGTTTAAAGTGTAGTTTATACCACCCAGTAATTAGCGCATTATATACACTACAGCGGATAAAGGCTTAATGTTTTGTGCAATACATGTCTTTTTTCAGTAATATTATTTTGCGTAAAATTGAAATGCGTATCCCTATATCTTCCATTATTCAATCTGTCACCAAAGACTTCTAAATGGAGCGAGTACCAGCTATCAGAACTTTTTTCCCTTAATGTAAGAGGCAAAAAGTCATCTCGGCTCAAAAATAGAGATGTGTATACAGGCAGGATTAAAATTGGCACCACAGCTGGATTCGTTAAAAAAAAAAAAAAAAATCAGTAAGTAATTTGGGCTGGAATTGTCTCAGGGGAGGAACTAAGAATAACACTAACATTGGAGATCTCACTCATCTGAAAATAAAATCTCAGAGTAGTACCTGTAAAAAAAATAACAGTTTAGACAGGATTAAAGTAACATGGAGATTTAAGATAATTACACAATTTCTAGGTGCTACTCTGTGAGTTTTTTTCCTTCCAGATCAGCGTATCGTCGTTTTTCTCCCTCATCTCTGGGGAAAATTACAAACCAAATGACCCATTGATTTTTTTTTTGTTGTTATTTTATTCACAGACACCTCGGTGATTGATTGATTGATTGATTGATTGATTTTAGGCAGATGCTGCTGCTTGTATTCATTTTAAACGCTTCCCGAATCAAAGCATGATCTTGGGGGCTGAAAACTTTTAGTTCTGTTTAAATAAATGAACAATTGTATTGCGGTAAGCTCCTTGATAATCTAATGTTGTCTAAGGATGGTGCTAAATGAATAAATCTAAACCTAAAACTAATAATGTCTCTGGTCAAGCCATGAATGTGTATAAAACAACACATACACTCAACAACCACTTTACAGTTGGCACAGTAGGCACAGGCTCACTGAAACTGGACAGTTGACGACTGGAATAACGTTGTCTCAGATTACTGTCCTTGGCTGACAGGAGTGGAACCTGACGTGATGTAAATCTACATCAAGGCTTGATGTGCATTCTGAGATGCTTTTCTGCTCACCACGGTTGTAAAGACTGGCTATTTGAGCGACGCGTAAACGCTTTACACACACAATTTTATACGTATATGTTATAAAATATTGCCAGTATATTACAACAGTATAAACAAAACTATGTGTGCATAATATGGACAAAATACTATATTAATGCTCTATGGCTGTGTATTGTGTGTGCGATATGCCTTACTGTATATAAAAACAAAAAATAGGTGAACCCTTGTTGTGACACGATTGGTCTAGATTCTCACAAGAACACACTAAAATTAGCTAACTGGTCAGAGATGTTGTGTGTCATATAGCATACATATTCATAATTCTGTAATTATGATTAACCTACTGTGCAGGCCTAAATAACGTGATTTTATTTGGTATTTGTTTCTGATTTGATATTTCTATTTGTATCAGGTGCAGCAGGAAATGGCTCCCCCTTGTGGCAGCTGCAGCAGGTAAAGATGGAGCCGCAGGACAGTGAGGAGGGCCAGGTTTCAGGCCATGGCGTTCTCACAAGCGACGTCTTTGAGGAGGGTCCTATGTCTACCATGAGTGACGCTGGAACAGCTCCATCTCCCGGTGGCTCGGATGCCAGCTGTGGCTCTCACTCTCCGGACTCACTGATAGGCACCTCCCCTTTCAACCAGCGGCCAAAGAAACGAATGCGCAAAGTATAACCGTGTATTTAAAGACTTGTTGGGATATAGGGTTTGCTTTTGTGTTTGTTTTTTTTGTATTAGGCCCAGTGAAAATAAATCAAGATTATGTTAAGAAGATTGTGTTGATGTGACTGAAAGAGAGTAGTCTCTAACAAATGGCTCCTGGTCAATGTTTTATCTGCTTACACTGTCACACGGTTATATTGTTCGGCTTATGAAAAACAAGCATCTGTTTATTGTAATGGTGCGACACGGGAATCGCCTCATGGGGAATAATTATAGGTGGTGTTTGCTTCAGAATGTACAGGTACATCAATCAAGGGGTAATGGCAAATTAATTACAGCACACATTAATCTGCATATTAAATAGACAGGTTATTACAGTTCCTGTTCTAGCTCTGAACATTTCCAATTGTCACAGTGGAAGCAGGCCATTGTGTGTGAGCCACCTGCACAAGGAATACAGCTGAGGCTAAACGTCCACCCACATACACCATCAACGATCAATTAGCACAGAAAATTACAGGTGCATTTTTAAAAAATTTATCTGATGTTTGTTTCAGAACTCTCAAGGGCTCATGCTTGAATTTGACTCATGTAAATGTCATTTCTGGTGCAAGCTGTAGATAAATACAGGGACTCGTATTATAAGTAAAATAAATAAATATCAGTCCATGCGAGCCCACTGTCAAAAGTTAAACACTGACATGCTTCCTTTATTCTGGACCGTACTTCTGACCGGTCACCTTTATCCTATGATTAGTCATTTCTATCCTGATCCAAATGGTCTCTTCCAGGATGATCCTACCCCATCCACAGGGCTCACTATATGGTTTAATGAGGAGAAAAAGGATTTAAATCATATTCAATGGCCTTCACACTCACCAGATCTCAACCCAATGAACACCTGTGGGAAATTTTGGAGCGATGTTGATGATCGACCACCATCATCAAAGCACCAACTGAGGAAATATTTTTGGGAATAATGCTGTTCATCTGTCCGGTATAGTTCCAGAATCGAAGCTATTGTGTATTGAAGATCTTTTGATTGCACAACACCTTACCAAGACACGTAATGTTGTTTTTTTCCTTTAATTTCACTATGTTCAACTTCTCTTGGCTATATTAACAGTCTGAAATTAATTTTGTGGGAAAACAGTGTGAGAGACTCTAAGTAACCGCCAGAAATGTATTGTCTGGTTATCGATTTTCTAAAGCAGGAGCAAATCTTGTTATAACAAGTGATATTTCATATTGTTACTAACAACTTGCCAAACAAATTGCCATAATTAGTAGGCTTTCTCTCTGTGTGTTCCAATACTTTTGTATTCTCAGAGCTTAGAAAAGCGGATAAAAGTATACACTTTCACGCCATGATGAAACCCTGATTACAAAATCCTAAAATGGTATCATTTTCCACTTGAACAGGCTGTATAGTTGTACATATGTTACATGGTAGCATTTTATCCCAGGACAAATTTGCACTGCAAATTTCTTATACAGTCTCCTCTGAAAGTGTTGGAACAGGAAGGTTAATTCTATTGTCAGTATACTATATTATATGTATTATATTACATTTTCACTATACATTGAAAACATTTGGGTTTGAGATCAAAAGATGAGTATGAGACGACAGATCAGAATTTCAGCTTTCCTTTCCTCATATTTACATCTAGATGTGTTAAACAACTTAGAACACGGCACCTTTTTTTGATACCACCCTTTTTTTTTTCGAGTGATCAAAAATATTGGAACATGTGACTGATAGGTGTTTCTTGCTGCCCAGGTGTGCTCTGTTAAATGATTGTTTAAAGAATGAATAGCTCTGAATGTCTACCCTTTGTTTGGGCCCTAGGTTTCACCTGTGAAGACTGCATTTGTTGTTAAAAAGGATAAACCAACATGAAGACTAGAGAGTCTTTTGTCTAGGAGAGAAAAGCAAGCCATTTTGAAGCTGAGAAAAGAGGGAAAATGTATCAGAGTCATTGCACAAGCATTGGACATAGTCAATGCAACAATTTGGAATGTCCTGAAAAAGAAAGAAACCACTGGTGTACTAACAACCAGATATGGAACACAAAACAACGGCAGTCGACGACAGAAACATTGTGAGAGCTGTGAAGAAAAACCCCAAAACTACAGTTAGTGACATCACCAACAACTTTCACGGGGCAGGGGTGAAGGTATCACACTCCACCGTTTGAAGAAGACTTCAAGAGCAGAAATGTAGAGGCCATACCACAAGATGCAAACCACTCATCAGCAGTAAGAATCAGAAAGCCAGATTGGAAATACAGAGATGAGCCACAAAAGTTCTGGAACTAAGATTAACCACTACCAAAGTGATGGAAAGGACAAAATGTGGAGAAAGAAAGAATCTGCCCATAATCCAAATCGTAGAAGCTCATTAGTTAAGCATGATGGAGGTAGTGTCATGGCTTCGGCTTGCATGGCTGCTTCTAGAACAGGCTCAATAATCTTTATTGATGACATCATTCATGATGGTCTACAGGAACATTTTGTCTGCCGATTTACAGAGAAATGCATCAGAATTAATTGGGATGAACTTCATCATGCAGCAAGTCAATGATCCAAAACACTGCCAATTTTAAAAAAAATAAAAAAAAAGTGGAAGGTTTTAGACTGGCCAAGTCAATCACCAGACCTTAACCCAGCTGAGCAGCATTTCACCTCCTGAAGAAGAGACTGAAGGGAGAAACCTCCAGAAACAAGCAATAACCGAAAGAGGCTGTGGTGAAAGCCTAGAAAAGCATCACAAAAGAAAAAAAATCAACATTTGGTGATGTCAGTGAGTTGCAGGCTTGATGCAGTTAATGCAAGCACGGGATATGCAACCAAATATTAAGTGTTATTAACTTTAATTTACTTCAAGACTTCTCTGTTCCTATACTTTTGCTCGCCTAAAAATTGTTTTGTCTGATACAAAAGGTTCTATGTTTTATGTTGTTTAACACATCTAGATGTAAATACCAGGAATGAAAGCTGAAATCCCAAACTCTGTCTCATATCCATCTTTTGCTCTCAAACCCAAATGTATTTAGTATATGGCACAAACAAATAAATTGGCCTTGCTGTTCCAATAGTTTTGGAGGGAACTGTATACTCCATGTAGCTTTGCTAGTGCATTCAAAATCCTTCCGGTTTGTGCATTTAGGATGTTACAATACATTGTGTCAGCCATGTGTCCCTGAGAGTTTTGTACTTTGGTACTACAAGCTTGCACCAAATGGCCTTAATGCTCTAGCAGTCTTCATTAAACAAGAATCATTTTTTACTGCTGAATCAAACAGAGGTACAGAGGCAGGATGAGTCAAATATGGGGAAAAATTAATTAACTCCTGAATTATCTCCTAATTGTCTTCTGGCTTTTACTCTACGTTAATACTAGCAAGCAACACATTCCTTGTGTCACCTGTGTCTTTGTTTGTCTCTAATGGCTGTGTTGCAACTGCTGCTGTTGCACTTGATTTACATGTTATACTGTATGCTAGGCTTTGCACTAGCGTTGTGGCAAATTAGTAAAGCAAGCTAACTTTACTGGCTACATACACCAGTCCCTCCAGGAACATCCCTCTGCAATCTTGTGATCACAGCACTTAACGTGAAATCAAGCAAACTCTGCAATATTTGGAGGAGCTTGCATTTTTTTTAATTACCACATTTTTTTCCTCAGATTTGGGCCAAGACGCATCATGTGACATCGTCACATGTCGACTCATGTGCATCGAACGTGAGTACAGCTAAAAGGTCTCATTTACCAACAAACACCACTGCTAAAGACTGTGCAAAACAATTTTGTGCAATTGCAGTTTCACTAATTCAAGCAGTTTTCCGCAAAAAAGCATAAAAATCTCTGCAACTTACATCGCAAATTTTGAACAAAGCCACAGCAAAATCAAACCTTTTTGATCACAACAATCACAAAAAACTCTGAAATCCTGTACGTACTGATACACTGACCAGAAGCAACAATAGTTTCTGTTGCACTTCTTTGCAATCTTTCTTTATAATGTCTCTGTACACATTTAATGATAGATCATATATGACAGGATAAGATAAAACCGTGGTTATAAGTTTCTCCGATTTTTACATCAGTTGCAGGTAGAGAAGTGAGTGATGAGCTAAAGAAACGTCAGACCACATGTGCCATTGGATTGGTCTGAGGAATCATTAGAATCTTTTGGCTCTGACGCTTAATTACGTCATACTCAATTTACATAGAACTGAGAATATCTCAATAAAAATTTTGCTTGCCAGTGTCGTTGAAATCATGGCTCAGTGTTGCACATGTACATAATAAATAAATAGCTGCCTGTCACTTTGGATTTGGAAAGTAATATTCTTCTTGCTGTTGTTTGCCGTCATTTCCCAATCTTAGTAGTGCATGCAGGGTAATTTATATATACAGGCTATTGTAGCATCATGCAAGGTAGTGGAAAAAACTGTTAAAGAAAAGAAAGGTGGATTCTGAATGCCGTGTCCCTGGAGAAAGGCACAATGGCATATCTCTACTGGGAAATAAACCAGAAACACACCAAGTGGCTATGCCCAAAGGCACTATGAAAACAGTCATGGTAAAATGCAACTGTGTTTTAACTACAGTAATAGTTGTGAGATGAGTGATACTGCTGTGATGCTGTGAAAAGGTCAACAAGAGCATACAGCACTGTATAAAACCTGCAGTGTGTATTGGAGTCTTGTAGACAGACACTGACACCAACTTGAACAAGCAATTGATTGGATGTATTAACCAATGCGGTTGAATGACTTTGCAACCCCTGGTGTAGAATGTCATCCCCATTCCCATTAATGTAACAGCAGGGGGCAGTGTTGAGCCACACTGTTTGATTGCAGGTGTTCAGTATTCTTCTTGCTTGTGCCTGGTATTGAACCTACTGCTTTGTGAACAAGCAGTGATTCTGTTTAAACAGGTGGACCGATCCATTCAGCATGTCTGAACTGTCAGTCTTCATTCTGAAGTTACAATCTCTTTGTAGCTTTTTTTTTTCAGATAAAAGGAAGACGTTCAGAGCTTGGTGGGATAATTATCCTCAAGTGGCCTCACAAATAACTGCATCTTTCGGATGGAAAAAAAAAAAATTAAGAAAACAAGACCAATTTTCAGTCTTGTAAGTGACAACACCTGGAGAGAAATATTTCTCTCTCTCTGCCAGCTCACTCTGTGGTTCAAGCAGATAAACAGGGCTTGTCATTCTCGTTTGGTTTTTCACTCCGTCCACCTGGCTTTGGTGAACTAAGTAATTAGTTCACTGGCCAACATCAGGTTTACGTCATTCTGCATCTGGTGAGTGCACAGTGCACTCATGGATCTCATTTACATTCTGTATTCAGCACTATTAGGTAAGATAGCAATGGGAATTACGGCACGGATTTATCATGTGGCTCTGTGTGTGTGTGATTTGATCAAATCTGGGTCATTCACAGTGAGGATTCTTCTCTGCACAAACCAACTGAATTTAAATTTGGAGGTACGGTTAAGCGCACAGGTTTTAATATTTACTGCAAAATAAAACGCATACTTTTCTTGTGGTAGGTTTTAATGTTCATTCGGCATTGCAAGTAACATACACAGTCCAAAAGAATATTTTATGACATACAAAACTATTGAAATTGCATATCAATGTGTCCTTTTTCACATATACTGCTGGATTTTTGGCTATGCTATCATATTGTAACTGAAAAAAAAAAAACATTAAAATTGGACATGGTCTGTAATACTGTAATACCAAAAAGGGCTGCAAAAATTTCTTTTAGTAAATGAAAGCTGAATTATGTAAGGTATGAAATACAGGGTGCATTTCAATATGGGAAAATAATCAACGACAGAGTGATGTGATGCAGCCTGACATTAAAGGAACTACTCTTACTACCCCCAAAGTAGATGTGCTGAAGTGTTTTATTCCTCTCGTACCACAGCAATTTGCAAATGATTACAATTTTTATTTATTAAAGAATGACACATCCTATATTATATCCATTTATCATTATGTTTAATGTTGTTGAATTTCCACAAAACTAGTTCTTGTTATCACTGGTTGTATTTGTCTTTCTCTCTCTGGGGGCATTCACACTGGCAGTTTAATCTGAAACAGAGCATGGTTTGCATGAAAAGTTAGTAATGTGAAAGCTGTCATGCAGACCGAACTCGAGACTACCTGTAGGAGGAGGTCTGAGTTCGTTTGTAATGGAACTGAGCTGCGTTTCCTGTGAATGTGAACGCAACTTGTACTTAGGTCTGCGCTTGTTCAGGAAGTAAAGTAACCTGTGCGTGTGTTTTAGCCGATGATGACATCATTAGTTTCCACAACACACGTGTACCATGAGTGGCAGGGGAACGTTGTGGGATACAGAAGAGGTCCACTGCTGCGCGTAATAGCACCAAAATAATTTAAAAAACAAAAAATATGGTGAGTGGCCTTGTGTTCGCATTTGTGATGATGTAAGATGAATGCAAATGCACCGGAGTTCAATAGAATCAAGTGAGTCTGAAACCAGACCAAAGCTGCGGGAGGCACGGGGAACAATCACACTCAGAGTCGGATCACAGAAAACGTGCCCAGTGAGTAAACCACCTCTCTCAAAGTTAATAAGTGCAGTGTCCTTTCTCCTGAAGACTCTCCCAAAGCACTGACACTGGAGACTCCTTACATACTGTAAATGTTAAAAAAAAATAAATGTCTCGTCACAGAAAACTTCATCGTATTAACAATTGGTTATTATACATATGTTTTTAAAATCTGTATATTACTAGTCTGAGATTTCATGAAGCATGCTCCAAACAAGTCCCTGTGAATTAGTTGTTATCATAGAAACAATAAAGTATGTAGAACGAGTGCATTAATATAAAACCATGATTTGTTTTGCAGCCGAAACTATAGAGCGGCAGTTGCAGAAAAAGAATGAACACCTTCTGAACAATCTGAATTGTGAATTTAACAAATCCAGTAGTGTATATTGTATTGTTATGGCATCATAAACATCCTATCTTCGTTTCTGTCCGTTTGCATACAGATTGAAGAATGATCTTCCTTACACCCTCCAGGCATCTACGGGAATTGATCCAGTGCACATACCGTGGGTTTTTAATGGTAAACAGTGGCAAACAGTGGCACTTTTTAATAGACAAACAGTGGCACTTTTTCCCTCCCTTTTCTAGTAAAAAGGTGCTGTTTTGGATGTGGGATGTTTCCTGTGACAGCTCTGACAGCCCCCTGAAGTTGGAAACGCTTCACCAAAACCTCAAACACAATTGATTCTGCCACTTGTGCAAGTGAGAGTGCGTTGCAAAATAAACTGCTTTGAGGGTTTCATCTCAGCAGACAATTTCACTTTAGGAAGCATTTGTTTTGTTGGGTTGGGCTACTCGGATCTTTTTTTTTTCTAATGGGTTATAAACAAAACAAACTATTCAATCTCCAGGAGGAAAATGATTTTCTGTAGACATCTGAAAGATCTGTGTGTTTTTTTTTTAATAGTCTTGTCAATCTACAGTTTTGGTGTAGATTAGGTGGTTTCTCTTGATGTCAAAGTAAACTGAGCTCATCAGTGAGCTCCAGGCGTTTTGCACTGTGGGCGGCCAATGAAACGAATGCAAACTCAACACGCTGCAATTTAAAATTCCACCCAAAACACTTATTAAGTGCAGAAAACTAAAGCATCCTGCATCCATCACTTGGCAGCAGTAACGCACAGGCACTCGAAGACTCTTGAAACTAATTGGCCAAAAGGCTCTCTTGTGTGCATCCAGTCTGCAGCTTAGTCAGTAACTTAACTACTACTGTCTCTTGGTTTCTTTGTAGACATGACATGATAAAGGACCTTTATCGTGCATTCAGATCACATGAATTTAAATACTACATGAGCACATATAGTATGATGGGAATAAAGCAACAGCATTAACTACCATATTAACAGGGGTATCATAGATATGCAAATTCGCACCCACTATGTGAAGGCACAGTGACACTGCAGTACCAAAAATTTTATGTATATTATCAAGACCCAAAGTAGGCACCCAAAAATTGTTTTACATTAAAATTACTGCATAAAGTATGGAGTTTATATTCTAGGTAGACAGGTACAGTTTGTTCCTGCATTAACAAAATATATTTAATATATATAGGCCTTTTCCTCCAGGTTTGGGGGTTTAAATCCCACCCCAGTCCTGTGTGCTCAGAGTTTTCTCCGTGCTTCAGGGGCTCCCTCCGAGTACTCCGATTTCCTTCCCCAGTCCAAATGCATGCGTTGTAGGCTGATTGGCATTTCCAAATTGTCTGTAGTGTGTGAATGTGTGTGTGATTGTGCCCTGTGATTGGCTGGCACCCCATCCAGGGTGTCCCTCACCTTGTGCCCTGAGTCTCATGGGATACTGTAAGCTCCAGTTTCCCCATGACTCTGTGTAGGATAAGCAGCATAGAAAATGGATGTATGGATGAATATATGGACCATAGTGTTGGGGTATGCAAAACTATTTCTAAAATACTGACAGAACATTGAGGGACATGGTGGTAACACAGCTCTATTGTCCCTGGTTCGATCCTGGGCTCAAGTTATATCTATGTAGAACTTCACGTCTTCTCTGTGTCTGCAAGGGTTTCCGTCTGGTTTCCTCCCTCCTCTGAAAAACATGTCGGTAGATGGATTGGCTTTTCAAAATTGCCCCCAAGTGTGAATGAGTGTGTGAATGTGTGTGCATGGTACTTTGTGATGGTCTGGTGTCCCATCAAGATTGTATTCCCACCTTGCACACAATGTTCCTGGGATAAGCTCTGGATCCACCACTGCCCTGACCAGGATAAAGCAGAAACTGATAAAAAATAGTTTAAATTGCTTCTTCCATTGATAATTATGATATATATTACAATTCAATGTAAAATAATGTCACAAGTCTTTTTTTAGCCTAGTATTATTTAACTCACTCTTTTAGAATGAGTGACATCCATTAGAGTCAAATAACAGTTCATGCACTACTACTGGAAAAAAGCAGTCCACCAGAGAAGAGTTTCTTGTAGATGACTGGGTTCAGCAAGTTTTTCTGTTTTGATTCGCTGCACATAAATTAGGCCAACAGTCTCCCTATTGCGCTGGTAATTGGATTGAAAATTAATACGCTGTAAAAAAGCAAGATTAAAGTTTCTCATGCCTTCAATATAATGGGACAAGTAATGGCTGAATTCTAATAATGCATACTTGCTAATTCTACCTTGAAAGCAAGACTTAATGAATTAGGATTGTTGAAACAAAACTGGGCTGTCAAGCAGAACATTAAAAAAAAAAAAAAGTACTGAATGTTATTGAGTTTAATGACGGACAAGAACATGACACACGGATAGTTATTTCCATCTCATGATCGTCACTTGTTTTAGAAGCATGAGTCATTGAGTCACTGAAAAGAAAAGAAAAGAAAAAACCCAGCATAATTTGTCTATAAGGACTAACATCATGTCTGAAAAAAGGCAATCTGTGATGATCAGAAAATCAGGAAAACATTTGTGAAAGTGAACAGACAGTATTTTGACTAGATGTTACAAAATTGCTTTTAAATGCAGGAAATGCATGGATCCTAACATCCTAAGGACAGATGAAGAAGACTGATATGCTAGCTTTAAGACTGTAAGAAGATAAGCACCGGAGGGCAAAACTGAAATGTGGTGGGTGGCATGCAAGCTTGGCAGTTTCTAAGGCCCTGCAGTATTTCATTTTTCCTTTTTCATTCTCAGTTAAGACCGAAGACCTTTTCAGAAAAGTGTTATGTGCAGGTGGATGGAGCCACAACGGGTGGAAAAAAGTGAAGTAAAATTCTGCTTTTGGTAATGTTACAGAGCACGCAGAGAATTCCAACAAGCAACTTTCTTCTTTGAAAACCAAATGGTCCATTTGTCCAAGTTGTTTTGAAGGCTAAAACAGCCTGTGTCAGCATCTGAGTCACAATCCTGTAATAGCTATTCACATTTAGAGGTGCTCAGCTCCAATTTTGAAGGAGAATTTGGATGAATATGCCATAAGTACTATTCAGATGGATAACAGTATGCCTTTTAATGTTGCTGGAGGACATCTGTAGTAATTATGGTCATTTAGTTATGGCATTGGATATGCATAAATATCACAGAGATAGGAGTGACTTCATGATGTATGCATTGTTCTCACAAATGATCTCAAGCACTTCCTAGATTGTCTTTATACTGAAGTACATGTAAAACATGAATCAAAACAAACAAACAAACAAATAAACCTTTTGAACAGGATGCAACAGAACCTTTACCAACATGTCAATTCAAATAGGACTTTACCTGGGATTATTTCAACTGATAATTTATATATATGTATATGGTTAAATACAGTGTAATCAGACATACTCTCATAAAGTCCATACATGGCAGATTTGGATGGAACTAAAACCCCAGAGACACTGTGGTAATGATTACATTATGCCACCTTCACATGCAAAAGTGGTCCAAATAGGCCTATATGAAGTCACTCCAGGATTTTGCGATTTTACGAGAACAGAAATGAACACAGAATCAAGAAAACTCCACAACGTTTAGCTAATAAACTAATAATATAAGCTTATTTCGCTATAATATAGCTTGCAATTTTACAAAATTGCCCAGATTCTCCACAGCTTTGGGCCAAGATGCATCATGTGACATCATCACAATGTGCATTCAGCCAAAGCACTTTTTGATGTACAAGTATTGAACACGAGTACAGCTAAAAAGTTCTCATTTACCACCAAACGCCACTGTGAAAGACCGCGCAAACCAATATCGGAAAATTGCGATTTCACCAATTCAAATACTTTTCTGCAAAAAAAGCATTAAAACTCCAAGTTGCAACGCAAATTTTGAAAAAAAGCCACAGCAAAATCAAGCATTTTTGACCACAAAGATCACAAAATAAGCTCTGCAAAATCCTGTACGGGCTGTATATACCTTTAAAAAGTAGTGCAGCCTCAGAAAACAAAATAAGCAGAGAATGCAGACATCGTAAGTGACCAGGTGTGATAGTTTAGCTCTATATACTGTCTACAGTAGCTCGCTAGCTGCTACCATCAGCCTCAAAGTTGCAGGAAACCCCATGAAGAGGAAATGCACTCTTTCCCCTTCATCACAAGCTTGTGTTTTAGCTAGCTTGCTAGTGTAGCTCCTGAAAAATCTATTAAATTCAATAATAATCATTAAAAAAATTATATAGCACTTTTAACAGTGTATATTGACACAAAGCATCTTTACTGATATCTGGATATACAGTAGATATAGATTTAGATTTATCCCTAATGAGTAAGCCAGAGGTGACGGCGGCAAGGAAAAGCTCCCTGAGATGACATGAAGAAACCATGAAAGGAACCAGACTTAAAAGGGAACTCATCCTCTTCTGGATGACACTGGATAGTGAGACAAGAGTACAATATTACTTTACGCCACTCACAACCATCAGATTCATTAACGCGTTGGAGAAGAAGGCAGCATAACACATTGTACAAAATGTTTTTCTACAAATAACTTATGATTCTTTTTTTTCTACTAAAGATGGTGAAATTTTCCAGACCTCCAAATCTTACATACAGTACATCAGCTTCAAAACCTTACTAACATAAAGTTATATTTTATGTAAGATGTTGAAAATGTGAGTTGAGGATCATTCATATTTTTAATTGTTTTTGTTTTATTATATAGTCTATGTGCTGGTCCCCATGTCCACATGGGTTTCCTCAGGGTTGTCCAGTTTCTTCACACATCGGTGGATTGGTTATGTTAATTTTCTGCTAGATGTGAATGAGTGTGTGTATGTGTGTGTACATGTGATGGAGTGGCTTCCCATCCAGGGCATAGTCCTCCTTATGCCTCCAGTTACTGAAGATATTATAAATAAATGAATGAACCTGCTATAACCGCATGGTAATATCTGAATAAGCATGATTTCAAACAAAAGAAACATCTTCCCCTCACACAGACTATTTATGGAAAGACTGCCTCTCTCCTGATTACATATTTATTCCTGTTAAATATGCAATCATTTTCTATATATTGATTTTTTTTTTTGGAAATTCAGTGTACTGAATTCTTTTAAGAATGAACAGCCTCGCTTTGGCTGTCCTGCTCTTTCTGCTTCATTATTGGACACTTTATTTATCACCTGAGAGTTTAATGGTGTCCACGGGAAATTAAGTAACAAACACTTCAAGATTGAGGAAAGTCATTAGCCTATCTCACTTTAGACTCTCAGGAGTCACACTGAAAAAAGAGAAATAAATAAATAAAACCACTCATTATGCATGGTTAATTAAGAACGAACTAGTCTCTGAGGAGGACTGGGCTGCATTTCCTTTATGATAAGGCTCTCATCTTGCTGAAAGAACAGCAAGAGTGTTTTTTTTTTTTTTTCTTTTAACCAAGGGGATGGAGAATCAGACAGCAGGCGACTTAAGGAACGCCTGCGCTCTCCTGTCGCCATGGTGACTGCATCACTCTCTTTCAGATATACAGAAGTGCACTGAGAGCAAAGACGCACAACCTCTTTGGAAAGAATGAGGATAATAGAGTACATGAGTAGCACTGATCACAGCCAAATGGATACTAAGACCATTTATGATATCTGGAGAAGTTTATTTGTGCTGTGCCTTCAATCTATTTTTTTTCTCAATGGGATGATTTGCATTAAAAGAGTTGAACACATCTATTTTTATGTGCACTGCTATGCAAATGCTGTTGTGCTAATTAGCGTATTTACCCACATTGGAAGATGTGTCTGTTTTGATCAGATATCATGGTTGCAGTTTCTAATGAGATGTAATATACTGTGTATATATAGCACACAATAAAGGTGACCTTGTGATAACTACTTAAGCTCTTTGCAGCTTCTGTAACAGTATAAGAGGCTCAAGATGTGTCACCATGGATCGATTTTCTTTCAGTCCAGAAACTATGCATTTCTGCTCTTTTATTAAACACTATTCTGGTGATAAATGTTTGGCAGTTAACCATTAAAAAAATGCACAATATTTGCACAGCACCTGTTTTGGACACTCTTGGCTTTAAGAATTTGCAGTTTTTCAAAAGTATTAAATTTTTTTTTTTTTTTTACCTAGCCTACTAGGTTTACATTTTACCATTTTATTGTGACAGTTGTTATGGTGTTTTACTATATATATATATATATATATATATATATATATATATATATATATATATATATATATATATATATATATATATATCTTTAGCTGTGCTGTCCGTTTTATCTCTGTACCAGTGTTTATTTTGGAGAGGTGTGAACTGTTTGCCCAGCAGGGGGCTCACACCCCTCCCCTTTCCCATCGCTCTGATAACCAGCAGCTAAAGATACTCTACACACATAAACCAAACAGTGTCCTTACCAATCTTATAACAGACCTGCAGCAATAACATAATTCATTTGTTTATACTGATTGTCCGGTAAGTCAATTTACATTGTGTGTACTGTGAGAAAGAGTGTTTTCACATCAGTGAAACATGTTCCTGTTACTTAGAGCAGCAATAAACAGTTGTTTATCTTTGTTAAATAACAACAAAAAAGTTTGCTAACCCATTTATTATTAGACCATGCAGAGCATACACCATACAAGTCCCTTTGAATGAGTTACTATAGAAATGATAATGTATTAGAATGAGCCGATTAATATAAACCTGTCATCTGAATTGGTTTTATCAAAAATGAATCAACACCTTCTAAACAATCCGTTGGTTATGAGGATTCAATGATGATGGACTGAGCTGTCGACACAACGGATTTTGTCCCAGATGAGTCTTACGTTGCACACATTTGTCCTGAAGGGTACACACACGTTTAAACTCAAATGTGTGCACACAATCTTTGCACACTTCAAGACATGAAGATCTATTGGCTGGAAGCTTCTCGAGGTCCTTTGGAGCCATGCCACTCGCCTTCATATTTGCTTTCATCACATCTTTATATCGCTTGCACTGAGCGCTGAGAGATCGAGCACCGTGTTCCAGCTGATTGGAACTACATGCCCGGTCCAGCAGAAGATTATCAAAAAAGCTTCAATGCTGGTCGTGTCACATATTCAGAGGATTCAGAGGATTCAGTAGTGCTGTGTATAAAGCCTTTTAAGTAATCTGTACTGGAGTACAAAGACTAAAACAGTGGGAAACTCTACCATGTTTTTACTTACAGATCTCATCACAAGATTTATGGCAAGAGAATGACACTACATGCACTATGAAATGCCCTTCAGCTCTTGGTATTTTGGGAAAGGAGCCATACTGCTGGTATAGAGGTGAGGTGTCTCTAAATGGAGCATTCCCCTGGGCCATCCACAGAAGCAGCTCAGGTAGAGGTTGAACATCATGCAAAGATAAGACTAATTACATAGACCTGCAGGCTGCATCAGACACAAATCACACCAGCTGGAGGACCGACCCCTCTGACTAATGCAGTTTTTTTAATTAAGTCATTTATGCCAAGAGGGAACAGCCCTGGAGTTACAATGAAACCAAACACTTATAAATAAATGTGCTGACATTTGAACTCTTGTACTTTGTTACAAAAAAGGCTACACTAGTTTAAGATTTACAAAAGAAGAAGTCAGTTGCAAGACGGAAAAACATTATGAATGCATAATTTTGTACAAAGATTATAACTGAAATTAGTATGGACTAATCATTATTATAATAATAATTTAACACTATATTTAGACAACGATTTCTCAAACATGAATGAATATACATAATTATTGTTAAGGTATCTCTAATGTTATTTTGTAAGGTGGAATTTCGATGATAAAACAGAATGGTCAAATGGATATACTATATCGTGGCACAGAGAAATACACCAGGAAAATTAAAAATGCCCCCCCCTTCCCCCTTTTTTTTTCATATTACAGTGAAATAGATGTATAGTCATGTCCTCACTGTTTAATGATTGTACAGAATTTGAGAGTGTCTAAACCAGGGGTGTCAAACTCAATCAACTTAGGGGCCATAATAAATAAATAAATAAATAAATAAATAAACCAATCCGCATGCCAGGCATGGCTTACATTTATCTTTTGTTGAAAAAAATATGATGCTGCTGTGACTAAAACTAGTCATTGCTTCATACAAATATGAACTTCATAGAATAGGTATAGGAATATATGTAATTACTGTTAAGATATCTCTAATGTTATTTTGTAATGTGGAATTTCGATGATAAAACTGAATGGTCAAATGGAAATACTATATAGTGGCACAGAGAAATGCACAAGGAAAATTTTAAATACCCCCCCTTTTCATATTACAGTGAAATATATGTATGTATGTATGTATGTATGTATGTATGTATGTATATATATATATATATATATATATATATATATATATATAGTCATGACCAATTTGAGACTGTCTAAACCAGCGGTGTCAAACTCAAATCAAAAATCTTTTGTTGAGAAAAATATGATGCTGCTGTGACTCAAACTAGTCATTGCATCACACAAATATAAACTTCATAGAATAGGTAATGCGACTTTAAGCATCAAATAACTAAAAGCAAACATAACTTAATCATGAATAACACTTAAATTAACTGCATAAACTATTTAAGTGTTTATCAGGTTTTCAGGATTATTTTGGTATCTCTTTGCTGCTACTTGAAACCTGGCTTCAATTTTTTATTTGATCAATATTTGGGGTCAACTCCTGAGACACTGAACCCCAAGTTGCTCCTGATGGTAAGTTAGAGCCTTGCATGGCAGCTCTGCTACCATTGGTGTGTGAGTGTGCGTGTGAATGGGTGAATGATACACAGTGTAAAGCGCTTTGGATAAAAGTGCTATGTAAGTGCAGACCATTTACCATCAACTGTCTTGTGCATTTGTGAGGAGGAGGGGTGGCAGTAACCCGATGTTTTTAGAGTGCAGCATGTTGGAAAGGCTTGCTGGGACTTGTTGTTCGGTATGGATGCGGTATGGATGCAGGACAGGATCAATTTAAAACTCAATCAACGCATGGGCCAGATAGAAATGCGCAGTGGGCCTAGTTTGGCCTGTGGGCCTTGTGTTTGACATATGTGGTCTAAACCATCATGTTCTCTCTGCATCTTTCTGACCTTTAACCCTCATGCTCTACTAAACTAGACCTAATTGCAAATATTCTTTCACTGCCATGTTTATTCTCTCTCTCCCTTTCTCTCTCTCTCTCTCTCACACTCACACACAAACACACACACACACACACACACAGATTTGTATTAACATGCGTAAACAGTACACTGAAGGCTAAAAACAGAATGACCTACTTTATCACTTCCACTGTAAAAAAGAAATAAGTGCCACGAAGCAGAAGCAGATACAAGTCCAGGTAAACAGCAGCTTTATTGATGACACAGGCAGACAATTCCAAAACATAAGGCAGGAGCGTGGGGGGCACGGTGTCTTAGTGGTTAGCACTCCGATTCCTAAATAAAGTTTGATTTTGATCATCGATTCTTCAGTCAGTTTATATCCAAGTGCCGTCAGGTATCTGAGCTACTCAGGTCAGTTTGCATCTCTTTTTGTTAACAAACACAGAAGGTGTCTATAGATTATTTTACACCTTGAATATATTTCTTAAAGTATACTTAGAGATGCTAGTGTATTCAAAGAAAACTAAGATAACCTTATGAAAAGTGCAACCCCAATTCCGAAAAGTTGAGACGCTCTGTAAAATGTAAATAAATGTAAATAAAAACAGAATACAATGATTTGCAAATCTCATAAAACTATATATTTGTACCATCTTGCTCCTCTGGATCACAACCTGTAAGTATGATTAATTATTTATGTATATATTTCTACCTAGTGTTCAAAATGCATAGTTTTGTGTTGTATACGTGTACAGCCAATGTACGGCTATTAGCCTATTAGCTATTAGCCTCTGCTAACCAGCTAACTCATGTTATTACCAAATTACATATAAACTTACCACTGAGAAACGTCTTGTTCTCGATGGTGGTTCAGATTGATCTTAAAATGTATCACTATCGGACTCAGGCTCAAATTGATAAGGTAAAACGGACGACATTATTACCGAGCTGAAATTCAGATATGATAATAGATGTTTCCTTTTTTTTCGACACACGCTGTAAGCGGTAGACGACAGACTGGGGCATCTGACTAATCAGAGCAGAGTAGGCTCTCTGAAAGGAGGAGTTCAGAGTGAACGGATCCTTGAGTAGTCGTTTGTGACTCTGAGAAAAAGAGGAAATATAAATTATGAGTAAATTAGTGCTTTTTGACCTTGGATGCATGTAAACCTATTGTCTGAGACCTCTAAAACAAAATCAGGCACGTTTATATAGCATTATAGGTGCACTTTAAAGTATACTTATACATGCTACGTTGCATCATTTCATTAACATCTATGGCACTAAAACAACAAAATGTCAGTTCTCACCTCCACTCACACGTCTGTCTTTTTTATATTGAGGACATTAAACATCTGTTGCAAACATTTCAGCACAGATTACAATGTAAAGATTCAGAACAATGTTTTGGATTCTTATCATGTCATGCAAATTCTGGTCATTGGCAGGCTGGTTAGTTTTAACTGGGCTTAACATGCAGTCCTGTCTACAACTGTTCTTTGTGAAATGGTCTAGTGCTTATTTGTGCAAAACTGTGTGGAATAGTTTCAGATTGTCCTGTCTAGACAGCAACTGAAAAAAATGTGGAGAGTAGAAAAAAAGATCCATCATTAGAAATGGCTGACAGTGAATGGTGTCAGCAGGAGTTCCTCACTTGGGTTCACCAAGAAAGAGAAGGAAAATAACAGATATTGACTACAGTAAAGTTGAAACAGATGATAGAGCACTTAGGATTTCAGTCCAGTCTCATCCAAAGTTATCATCTGAATTGAAAACTTTCCTACAATTGTTTTTTTTTTTGAATAACTTCACAATTACTTCTCACAACTCACCACTCTAATCCATCTTTTTTTAAATCCATCAATCATTATACATCTATGCATCTATGCATTATCTGTAGATAATATTGTATACATAACTATTACACTGTATAGAACTGCAACACAATATACTTCCTGCACCTTAGTACTTGATACATAATATATAGGTTTACTGTTTATATTATATCTATGCTATGCATAGATTTTCATATTTTAACCATTACATTTTATTTTATTTTTAAATGTTTATTTTACTTTCTGATTTTATCTTTATTTTATTCTTACTTTATTTCTCATGTGTATTGTGCCTTGTCTATTATGTATGCTGCCTGAACAATCTAATTTCCCCTTGGGATCAATAAAGTGTTATCTTATCTTAATTCCAGGTGGTAATATAACACTCTTTTAATCTAGTTATTGTCTATGGTGCAGACACGACATGACATTAAACACAATATTTTAACTTTTTCACTCGATAATACCCACTATTTTTTAAATACAAATCCAATAGCATGGTGTCATCTCTTTCTTGCAAATATACACATTTCCATTGATGTGTATTTAATCGTCTGATTGGGGTTAGTCAGTGTACATTTGTGAGGTTATACATATCCATTTAGTTAATCTTCATTTTATTTTTTATCTTGTTATACTGTATCTTATCTTGTATTAATTGAAACCTGACCACATTTATTAATTTAGATATTGTTAAGCAGAGCAACCCCACTGAGACAGCACTGGGAAGTTAACAGTTTTAGGAACTAACCTAGGAACCATTTAGGGTGCTAGATGGAGTCCTGCTAGTTGGAGTCCTGCACATTAGCAATAAGTAATAAAAACTATATGAGATATCTCATATCTAAGATATGAGAAACATCAAACAGGGAAATGCTAATTAATTGATTTGAATTGATTGGATTTCCCCCCCAATTTTCATGCTAATTTAGTCTTGGTCTATTCCCACCCACCAACCAGCTCTCCCCATCACATGACCAGGGTGAGTAAAGGCTAACATGCTTCCTTTGAGGCAGGGGCAGCCAGCAAACAACATCTTTTCGAATTACTGCTCATGCAATATCAGCAAGCGATGCAACTTACTTGTAGGAAAGTGCTATCTGCTCTCTCTTTCTTTTTAAATCACAATGCTAGCTAATCATGGGCATCTGTGAGCTCATGTATGCGGATACTTGAGCTCACAGATGCCTATGATTAGCTGGTGTCATTGTGATTTAAAGGAGAGAGAGTATGCAATCTCTCCCACCCAGTGAGCATGGTCATTGCTCTTTTGGACTCCTGGCCATGGATAGCTTTGGCAAGGCTGGTGATATGAGGCTCAGCGCATGGTGTGTGTAGAAACACAGTATAGAACTTGTTTGTCCCCAAGAGGACAATATATATTGTTTAAGGGAACCAAGTGTGAGAGCAGGATGGATGCCAAACAACTCTACCAAAATCCAACACCTTAGCCATGGTGCGAACCGAGTGGCTTTGGTATGCCACTCCATAGTGCTAGCTACTAAGCTGATTCTGGGGGTAATGTATTTGAGGGTAATAGTGCTTGTGTGATAGGGTGGGGGTCAGAAATGTGGGAGCTTCAGAGTATTCGGCTTAACACAAAAAGTACTGAGGAAAGGCTGGAAATATCAACTTAAAATGACCTTCTCCCTGATTGAAATTAAAGGCACTAAATGATAAAATCGCCCTTAACATAAAGAACTCAAATATTTATCTCAAATCAGATTTCCTCTATAGTCTTCTTTTCTCTGTATCTCTGTAAACCGATTTTACCCAAAATTCTGAGCAACCTTTCTTTCTTTTCCTCAGTGTTTCCTCTTTAATTCTGCACTCATTTCCCTTAATGTGTCCTCTTTAATTCTAAGCTCCTTTTCTTTCTATTCCTCAAATTTCAACTCAAAGTAGCACAACTATACTCTATTACCTGACACAGCTCTATGTCTGCACACAGAGTGAGGCATTCAGAGAGTTTATAAAGAGGCATGGCCAGGTACAGCAAATTTAGGCTGATTACAAGCATGAGGGATAAAAGCTCATGCAGGAGACTGTGGATTTGCCTGAGAGGCCACGCTTAGCGATTTAGCTGGGATTTGAATGCTAGACAGTAGGAAGATTAGAAATTTAATAAAGCATCAATTAAAATGCACATCCAAATGTACCAGTGAGCTAGCCAGTTATCTGACCAGCCTACTAATACAAGAGCTAAATTAATATGACATAGCATAGCATAATGTATCAGTAATTAACATCTGAAGTGATATCACATTACACCATTTATGTATATGGTATAAAAAAAAAAAGGATGGCATTTTTTTTTTCTTTTCGAATGTATTCTTCAGAGAATATTCTGCTGCTATGGTCTTCTACAGTGAGCTAAAGAACATCAATGATAAATAAAACCTGTTGAACAGATTCAGACCACTATCCAAGGTGAATACGTGGATGTGTCAAAGACTAGCACAAAGATAAAAATTCACTGCTAACATAACATCACTGCTGTTTATGAAAATAAGAAAGCCCAGGCTAAAGAAATGAAAGATAAGCTATAGATATTGAAGTCTAAAGTTTGTACCAGGGTATTGAATAATGGAATAAGAAATACGGTATAAGGCAGAATAAAAGAACAGATATATGGCCCAAGGAATACAACTTATCTGGATGTTAGTGGCAGGAGGCAACAAAACAACACATGGCTGAAACTCTTTACTTTTACTTAATTTTGTAGCAGAACAATGAACCAAAGCATATGACCGAAGCAATGTAGATGCATTTTATTTACTGAAGAAGAGATCGAAGGCAGAAAGCACCAACAAGCAGGAACTGAAAATTACAGGCCTGGGAAAAAGGAAAGGAAAACCCCAGCTATCAGGCGATTTCTCTGATATAACAGACTTCAGGCAGTCATGGCCTGCTAGGGATTAGCAAAGCAGTAGCACGTGTCAATTTTATTCAATATTTTATATTCAATAAATTATTCCCTAATAAGTGTTTTAAAAAATCCAGATTGTCAATAACCATAACATCATCATTGTAACTGTGCAGTTGGACAGTTCTAATGTTAAATACTGTATAGTTTAACTCATCATGTTTAAATATATTATAACAGTTCCCTTTTCGTTCAAACACATTAACTGTCAATTGACTAGGTATCATTAGCAGTGCTTTACTCATTCTTTTAAGCTTAGCTTTCACATAACACTGAATCATGTTTCCTCGGTTTTGCCTCGACACTATTATTAGCAAATTTATGAACATGAGGGGATTAAAAGCTCCAGTTAAATTTCTGCTCCTGATTCACTTTTTTTTTATTACCATTTTGGTGTAACTGTGTTCATTAAATTGAATTTCTGGCCCCCAGGGAATTGAAAGCCAGCAAAAGAAGTGCTAGGGAATTTCAGCCACTTTACCTATTAATGCTCTGCTACCTGCAGAATAAATCACTGCTCTGATTTTAGTTCTGCTCAATGGATTGTTGACCACACATCAAACACTAAGGTTTCAATTGGATTCAATTAGATAGGCATACACACACACACACACACACACACACACACACACACACACACACACACACAAAGTCTTTGCTATTACAGTGTTATCTGTAATATTGGATTCTTTTGGAGTCTTTTAAAGCTTTATATAACAGGCATACATGACTTATTATTAATACAATTAATATTCCATCTTAGATTGTATTATCATCAAATGAATTTTCAGAATCACTGAATGCACCACATGACATTCCTTTGAACTACTAATATGATAACATGGGTGATTATTTGGATGATTGGGGTTTCATTTGTATTCCTCTGATATTACACTATACTACACTACACTATGTTTATCAGGTAAAGCAAAGGTAAAAAAGAAAAAAAATAACAACCCAAAAACGAATAGGTCAGGTGTCAGCTCCTGTCTCCGTCCACTATAACTACTCTTTACCTTAAAATATAATTTTATATATATATTATAATTATAATATATAATTATAATATTTTTGTGTTAATATGTGAATCTAATGCTTGAAACATTATTTTCCGTCCAGGAGTCATCCACTATAGATCATTAAGGAAAATGTATATTTAAATCCCACAACATTTACCCAACCCTGTTACCTGAACACATTCAACCCTTTGAAATATCTGGAACATTCCACAAGTCATATGCTCATCAGAAATCATCAGGACTTCCTCAAGACCATTCACTGTATAGCAAAAGGTTTGTGGACATTTGACCATCACATCCATATGTACTTGTTGAACATACCGTTCCTAATTTAGTCTCCCTTTGCTGTTACAATAACCTCCACTCTTCTGGGAAGGCTTTCCACTAGATTTTGAAATGTTCCCATTTAGCCACAAGAGCATTAGTAAGGTCAGGCACTGATGTTGGGTTAGGAGGCCTGGGGCACAATCAGTGTTTGGTGTTCAGTGGGGTTAAGGTCAGGGCTCTGTGTAGGCGACTCAAGTTCTTCCTCACCAAACTTGGTAAATCATGTCTTTGTGGATCTTGATTTGTGCACATGGGGCGTGGTCATGCTGGAACATATTTGGCCCCCTTAGTTCCAGTGAAAGGAAATCTTAATAATACAGCATACAAAGACATCTTAATCAAGTGTGTGTCCAACTTTGTGGCAACAGTTTGAGGAACAACCACATATAGGTATTATGGTCAGGTGTGCACATACTTTGGCCATATAATGTGTGTTGAGATGTTGACTGATGAGGTACATAGAAAGTACAATCTTGTTACCTAAATTACAGATTCAAAGTAATTAAAAAAATTATAATTTTAAATAAATCAAAAGAATTCCCTTATTGACTTCATGCGATTAACATGGATGTTAGTGAACTAGTTTTTGGATATTTGATAATTCTATGCTTTAACTATTACTCATTTGCAAGCAAAGTGACATCTTGTTGCCTGAGATTTTTACACAGGCTACATCACTACCACAGAGAGCACAAATGTCTCACGAAGTTTAACAACATAAGAAAGGTTTGTGCATATAGGACAATCCAGGTCAGCCAGATGTTTATTTTTTGTGTGAAAAGGACACATTTTGTATGAAGACAAAGCACAGTACTGTTATCCATCAGAAATTAGATTAAATACATAAACTGGGTTTGTAACAATACATTTTAAATTAAAATAAATAATGAATAGCAATTGATAAGTTCCAAAATCAGTTAAAGCTATATTAGTTAACTTGCTTAATGTTATATCACAGCAAACCAGTGACTACATTTCCCATCCTGCACTGCGGTCTACAAACATGGCCGCCATGGACTACAATTCTCAGAACACTCGGTTATTCTAATCATGCACACCTGTAGCCAATCTCACATACAATCACACCACAGTATAAAAGAACTTTCTAGGCATTCACTCTTTGTGAAGTCTTAGTGTTATCACTGTACCAAGCGATGATACGCTGTTCCTCGGTTTGGTTCTTGCTCTTGTTCACGATTCTAGTCTTGCCCAGTTTATGCCTGTTTGTCAATCGCCTGACTCTTTGCCTGTTTCTTGACCTTGCTATTGTCTCGTGTTTTGGATTTGTCTGCCTATCTCTCTCTCTCATTAAACTCTTATCTGCATTAGCATCCATCCTAACCTCCATTACGAGGAATATGTGACACTTAATAAAATGAGAAAATACTATTACTCAAATAAAATTATTAATTTACATACAGAATAGTTGACAATATTACTGCTCTCATTATATCAATACCTTTTTGAGTGATGTAAACGAAAAAGATTTGAATTCAGTGGTGAGGCTTGTGTGTTGCATATTACACTTGGCTTCCACCCACTGTTAGTACAAACATCAATTATTTTTCAAAAGACTTTGACAAAGCTGACTTTGCCATAACCATGAAATGCTTCCTGTGGCTAGGCAATCGGCCTGCATCAATGCCATGGTTGTGCAGTTTTATCTCTGGCCTTAAGCAGAGAGTACACTATTGAGACTACTATTCCAACTATCAACAATGGTACCACAGTGTGGCGAGGTGGAGAGAGAAGCCAGGTTGTGGGGATGCACACCTGGCACTGATTTGGCTAGTCAGTGGGAGAGAGGGAGAGAGAGAGAGAGAGAGAGAGAGAGAGAGATATGCACACGTGCTTTATGATTCTGTTATGTTTACGTTCTGTTCATTATTAAACATTATGTTTGTGTTCAGCTGGTTCCCGTCCTCCTCCTTGCCCGACTTTAAAGTTAGTTATGCACAGTTTAAAAAAAAAAAAATGCTGTAAGCAGGTGGTTGATCTAAATCTCATCCATGTGTGCCATGGTAACAGCTCCCTAGACGGTTTTGGATAAGCTACATAGCTGGTTTCTTCACAGTAAAATGGCATTAAATTTGATTAAATGTATTACCATGACAATTATATTTATGAGAAATGCTCCCCCTCTTATGTCTCTTCACCTGTATGGACAACAGATAATGTCTCATAATACTGTCAATGTGCTATGAATCAGGATCTAATCTGACCTAGTGGGAGTACCATACTGCAGCAAAAGTAAAAAGAAACTAATATATATATATATATATATATATATATATATATATATATATATATATATATATATATATATATATATATACCCAACTACATTTCCTGAGGCATCTGAGAAGAGCAGGAGTGACTACTTCAGGCCTGACAACAATTTGCACTGGATATATTTGTCCCACTCTAGAGTATGCCTGCCCAGCAGGCCATTGGAATCTGAAAAAAGCTCTGTCAAACGAGACTGAGCATGTTCAGGAACATGCCTGCCAAAACCAGAAAGTGTAATCATTTACAATCAATCTCCAAAACGAGGATTGAGAGATACATAAATTCACCTATCTCATCCCTGTTAATAATTTTAAATGCATACCCCCCCCCCCCATTTTATTGTGTTTATCTTAGCTCTATGTATTTATATAAAATTATGCTGTTTTCATCATTTTGTATTCTTAAATGGATACCTAAATGCTCACATAATTCTTTTTTTTTTTGTTAATGTGTAATAAATTAAAACTTCAAAGACATCACCTCTCCTGAGATTATTAGGAACACCAACTTACTATACTAATAGTGGGTAGGACCCTTGCTTTGGAGGGGCATGGTGGTTTCATGGTTAGCATGTTTGCCTCATACCTCCAGGGGTAGGGGTTCCATTCCCAGCTCCACCCTGTGTGTGCAGAGTTTGCAGATTCGCCGGTACTCCCGTTTCCTCTCCCAGTCCAAAGACATGCATTGCAGGCTGATTGGCATTTCCATATTGTCTGTAGTGCGTGTGTGTGTGTGTGTGTGTGTGTGTGTGTCTGTGATTGTGTCCTGCGTGGGCTGGCATCCTGTCCAGGGTGTCCCCTGCCTCATGCCCAGAGTTCCCTGGGATAGGCTCCAGGCTCCCTGTGACACTGTGTAGGATAAGAAAATGGATGGATGGATGGACCCCTGCTTTACTCTCAGAACAGCCTCAATTCTTCATGTCATGGTTTCCACAAAGTGCTGGAAGATTTCCTTTGATACTCTTGTCCTTTTTAACATGATAGCACCACATAATTTCTACAGATTTGTCAGCTGCACATTCATGCTGTGAATCCCTTGATCTACCACATCCCAATGGTGCTCTAGTGGATTCAGATCTGGTCACTGGAGAGGCCATTTGCATTTGAGTACACTAAACTTATTGGCATGTTCATAGTTTACATTTTATATAGTTTAGGGTAACTGTGGCCATAAAGATGCACATGGTCAGCAACAACACTCAGATAGGGTGTGGCAGTCATACAATGCTTGATTGGTAGTAAAGGGGCTGCATTTGTACCCAAGTAATAATTTCCCACACCATTACACTTCCACCACCACCAGCCTGAACTGATGACACAAGGCAGGTTGAATCCATGGATAAATGCTTTTGACACCAAATTCTGACCATCTACATTTTACAGCAAAAAGGATGATTCATTAGACCATACAATGTTTTTTTTTTTTCAATCGTTAACTCAGTTTCAGTGAGCCTGTGCCCAATGTAGCCTCAGATTCCTGTTCTTGACTGACAATGTGGTCTTCTGCTCTTTGTGATGTGCATTCTGAGATGCTTTTCTGCTCACTATGGTATATATAATCACATATGTGTAGTGATCCATAAGTATTCAATTACACTGATAAAATACAAAGTGAAAATTTGGTGTAGTGGAAACAAACTATTCAGTTTTAATAGTGCTTTACCAAAATATTAAAAATTAAAAATTGACTTTCAGACAGTGAAGGCAGTTGTAAGGCCTGAAGGCACATGCAATTTATAATTTATAGCTGAATCGGTAAAAGCAGTGAGTTTGACAATGCACAGTGGTACTGGAATGTCTGATTCTTTTCCCCATGTTCATTTGCACACATCAGTCTTTCTTCTTTAACTGACAAGCTAACAAAGTGTTAACAAATCAAACCTCACACAGTGATCTGTCACATTTGCTCTTAATAAATGACCCTCAGTATGTTCCATAGAGGTATTGGCATTTTATAGTTATTGAAAAATCTTGCTGTTCGTGATCCTTATGCTGGGTTTGCTCTTGGAATAACAGCACTAAATTTTCTACTAAAAGGTCATGCTGATTAACATGCTTAGAAGTATTCATTTGAGATATTTTTTTTAAATTATGACCCATATCTCCATGGATAAATGATTAACAGTTGAATAAGTAACCCTGAAACCAAGGCTCCATCTGCACTTTATTATGCTGCTGCTTTGATTAATCCAATTTGTCTTACTAAAGAAATTCTGCAAGCTTAGAAAAAAAAAAAAAAACCTTGACATCTTTTACTATGAAATTCTTGCCTGGGTTCCAGTGACATTATGATGATATATGAAGAAGAATATTGGAGTTCAGGCTACAATAACAAGAGAGAAAACCTGGCACAGGCAGTTGGTCACAGTGTGACTCCTTAACAGTTCCACAGTCCTTATTACCAGGCTTCAGCATGGCCCCAATTAATGTCACCAGCCAGCTCAGTGTGGCATTCTGCGGTAAGAATAATCACTTCCAATGAACTCCAGCAAGTGTTTGACAGCACAGGACAACTAGTAAAACTCTGTGACAAGTTAGAAAAAATATTTTAACTATGGAAAAGAGTTGCGCTCCTGAAGGAATCATGAAAAGTCACAAACAAATTAAACTAATATCAATAGCTAGCCTTCAAGCCCTGACGCATTCATTACTCATTCAGATTTAATGTTCAGTTTGACTGACAGTTCTCTTATTTGTTGGTGTCATTTCTGTCTTTGTGCCAGGTGTTATTTAGTGAAGGCATCCTATTGTGTACTGAGCGCTGTACAATTGCTGTAAGATTTCAAACAGCTGAGGAGTGACTGGAGGATTAATAAGGCAGCTGCCTTCTGGCTTGTATTACCGCCATGGATAGCTCAGCTTATAGCAATGAGTCCAGAAATAACAATTGACCCATTTGTCCAAAAGCACTACACTCAGCACTACAGCTGTGTAAGATCTCTTTGCACTTAATTCTAATCAGGTTTAACTGTTTATGTTGGGTAATTAGAAATGCATTTAATGTCAATCGTTTTTGGGTGACAAACTACACCTTGGCGTACAGTTCTTATAGTGTCAGAAACCCGATTAACACTTTTATTAAATTTCAGTAAATGTGCTGAATACCTGTAGAAATCACAGAAGCCATAGCTGCAATGTGCTGCAATATACACAACTAAACTGACCTTTTTTGTAGAAATATTTATGGAATACTACAAGGATTCACTGCCAATTCTGTGTCTCTGCTTTGGTGTCCAGTTATTATATTACAACCCCAAAAAGTCCCCAAAAAGTTGGGACGCTGTGTAAAATTTAAATAAATGTAAATAAAAACAGAATGCAATGATTTGCAAATCTCATAAATCCATATCTTATTCACAATAGAACATAGAAAACATATCAAATGTTTAAACTGAGCAAATGTACCATTTTAAAGAAAAAAATAAGGTAATTTTGAATTTGATGGCTGGAACATATCTCAAAAAAGTTGGGACCGGAGCAACAAAAGGCTGGAAAAGTAAGTGTTACTGAAAATAAACATTTTGCCTGGTTTGTCAATTGACAGGTTGGTCAATGTGTGCTTAGTCTATAAACTTCTAGTTTCTCAGTCAAAGGCATTTTGGGTAGGGGTGCTCGAGCAAATAATCCACTTCACATTCATTACACCCATGACTGCATTACACCTGCTCGATCACTGCTGGTGAAATGTTATGTACTGTATGTGTCAGCAAAGTGGCCTGAAAACTATCAGGCCAAATGGAAATTAAATCTAGTGGGTGTGTCACTCTGTGTAATCACTTGACATGACTGTCACCAGTCACCATATGCTGCATGACTCTACAGTCTGGGCTAGATAGCAATCGGCCCCAGCCTTGCTTCTTCTTACCACTATGTATTCATTTTTATTTATCATTGGTGGAGCCGTTGTGCTTGGTTCCACAAAAGTCCAACATAATCTGACATTTGTTAACAAGAAATAATGATGTGGGTGCCAAAAAGAAAACCTTATATTGATGTTTTTTTCCCCTTTGAAAAACAGAGGGGCCCAGCTCTGCTAGAACGTTATAGAAGAGCCACCCCTGCTGGTATCCTTCCATTAAACCATCATCGATGAACAATTTGTGCATCACCAAGTCAGCACAGCTACATTCACAACATCACAACCACCTCCCCAAGGCAGGGGTTGTCTCTCACCACTTGACACTCCAAGCTCCAAGTATTTGTGTTACCAACATAAAGCAGTTGTAAGGCCACATTGTCTACCACATATAATCAGTTCCAAATCTCTTATATATTGCAATTTTATTTAATCTTTCTGATTGAAGTTAACAGATACATTTTTGGAATGTTTTGTCTTTACACTTTCTGGACTGAGAAAGCAGACTGGAGCAATGATGCAAGAGAAAAAGGTTTAAATTAGTAAGATAATATATGAATTAGAAGAAGTCAAATATCGTAATAAACATATGCTGGTAAACTAAAATAATGAGAATATATTGAGGTTAATAGTCATGAATAGACCTAGTCATCACAATAATGCTAATTTGCCACATTTGCAAATTTGTCTCAATTTAATCTGGGTAGATCTGTAATCCACCCACATTAATTGGCTGCCAAATGAATGAATGCCACCATTATACAGCAAATCATGATAACATTGTAAATAGGCCAAATGGGGAAAACTATTCTTTGCATAAATGCTCAGAAATAAGATTTCTAGTGTGCACACAGTATTTGCATGAATAAGGATATTGCTTTGTGCACTAAATTCCCAGCTTCTTGTGCTCTCTATTAAACATTCTTTGAAAAACTTGTTGCAGCAAATGCGTGAAAAATGCATATGATTATTAATATGTTATATTAATAAAGTGTGCCCTATGATGGACTGGGTGTCTGAAGTGTCAAACAGTGTTTCTGGTGTAGATCCACCACAAAACCTACCCAGTAAAGGGGTTATGAAAAATGAATTTCAAAGTATGAAAATTTAAGGTTGAAACTTTTGATAACTATAAATATTCAACCAGTGGTTAGTAGTTTACAATGTTTATGCTGGGCAAGTCAGAATAAAAAGGAACTGAAACACTTCTCTGTTTTTGTTGATCTCCATGCTGTGTGCATGTCTTTCCAAGCAGCAGTGACATACAAGCTATTTTTGTATTATTGAGTATTATTGAGTAATTATGATTGTTTTTTTTTTAAAAACTCTCCACATAAACTGTAATGACTACATTTATTCATGTTCGATGCCAATGATGTCAATATATAATAAAACAGGGTGTGTCATGTGCATAGCCTGTGTTAAAGAACAACTTAAGGATATAGTTTTGTAGGCTATTGCTTCCATGCAGTTGAAGAAGATTCATTTCAATGCCACACAAATTTTTGTAAATTAAGTTGTAAAATAACTGATATTTGGGAGAGACAGTAACTCTCTATGCCAGTTACTTAAAGGCAAACAGAACAGGAATCATTCCTGTGCTCAAAATCTCATTTCTTTGATGAATAAGAGTCATTTTGTGGGTCTCTTTTATTATGACCCCTTTATTAGAAAATATGTAGAGAATTGAAGAATCTCCTTGTATATTTACTTATTTATTTGCATCCTTATTTACCACTATACAGCAAGATACATTATATACTAGTTTGTATCTATGCATATAATGTATGATATACTGTACTCTGTATGTAAAATCTATAAAACACTGGAGTAAATAATTGACTCCATTAATGCGCAGGTGACCAAAGTGTTATTTAGGGAAAAAGAAAGCTACAGTGAACCAAAAGAAAAGAAAAAACAAACAAACAAACAGCCAAAAAAAGTCTCTGAACATCAGCAGTGAAAGTAGCCATTAATTAAAACAGGCATTTATGTCTATAACTATTTGAAATATTATTTTGCGAACACTAAAATGAACATTATTTTAAAAGTCTGTGGAGCAGATACTGCTGTATATTTGAATTGATTATCTTTATACATATATATATATATATATATATATATATATATATATATATATATATATATATATATATATATATATATATATATATTATTCATTTTGCATATTCATAAAACAAGGTTTAGACAAAGACATACATCTTGAGAATAAACCAGGTTTGATATGCAGATTGTGTAACACCCTGCCTAATTAAACACTTCCCGCTTGTTGTTTTAATGCAAGTGAATCTCAGAAGAGGGTTGTGTAAAGCTCAGATTAATTCATCATTCAATAAATAAATCTCAGAAGTATTGCATCTCCAGTTAAGACTCTTGCTCCCAGCAAATGTGGACCATCTGCCATAATTCCTGAAGTAATTAAAACAATACTGTCCTAATGAAAAGATATAACTTCCAAGTTCCATCTGGTTGTCGCACAGCATGCAATGAGTCAATGTCAATGTGCTGTCCTTTTTCTGCTCACATGCAGGAAGCATGTGTGGATGCAGGAAGTCATGGTGCTTTACCCCCACAGGATGCCTCAGAAGATTTTTCTTGTTCTTTTCTTAATCTCCTTCATGTTTTTGGTTGCTTGCACTATTTGTAATCAAAAAAAATATGATAATGCTTATGTAGGACCTGAGAGAATCAGACCACAAAGAATCATAAGTCACTCATAGGAGGGGGCCCAGCTAATGTGTTTACAGACAGAGCCTAACACCAACGCTCATCGTAAAAGGCCATCTGGCAGAGTGATACTTCTTGGGAATCTATCACTCACCCCCTTCCTGGAAAACCTCAAGAAGTTAAGAAATTAAACTATCCTGGAGCAAAGTGAAAAACCCTGGAATCTAAGTTTATACGGTCTTCTAAAAAGGACACTGCAAACATTTTTCCAGACTTCATTTCTCTGATCATCTACTAGAATATGTGCTGTCCTCTCTTCAGACCAAACGTCCAGACTTCTTTAATGCTGGCTCCACTCAGATAAGCAAAAACAAAAGGGAGGTCTGCCCATTCTGGCCTGGATTAACCCTCAGGGTGTAAAATGGAGACTGTGAAATCTAACTGACCTTCTTTTGTCTTCTTTTGACCAGCACAGAAGAACGAAGACATAAATTCCTTCATGAAGCTCACTTAATCTATTATGATTCCATACAAAGTTAGAACATAGACTTTGTCATCATGTTGTGCCTTTATACACCACACCACATATCTCACAATTGATGGATTATTACTATTTCCTATACACTCACGTATCCATGTCCAGAATCCAAAATTATAATTTGTGATTTGTTAACGTATATATTTACTGCTATCAGTAGCGAACTAACTGTCAAGCGAACCTGGGTGGCTGTGGCTCAGTTGGTAAAGCAGGTTGTCCACTAATTGTAGAGTTGGCGGTTCGATTCCCGGCCCGCGTGACTCCACATGCCGAAGTGTCCTTGGGCAAGACACTGAACCCCAAGTTGCTCCCGATAGCAAGTTAGTGCCTTGCATGGCAGCTCTGCTACCATTGGTGTATGAGTGTGTGTGTGTGAATGGGTGAATGAGATACAGTGTAAAGCGCTTTGGATAAAAGTGCTATATAAGTGCGTCATTTACCATTTACCATTAACTATAGTAACACTGCATGCAGCTATAGTAACCCTATGTATATATATGTGTGTGTGTGATAGAATAGTCTTTGTGTAGTAGTTACATTAGTCTTTGTGTCGTAGAATAGTGTAATAAAGTCTTGTCTATATTAGAGTGAAGTTGCCTGTGATTAATTTGCTCATGATCTGAGTCCCTACACTTGCCGAATTTCATTAACCTATATATTGCGTCATCACTATAAGGTATTACTACAGTATCAAAGGTCACGAGACTAATAAATTCCAGAATCAGTGCACAGCTTCACTAAAAGTTTCAGTGGACGAATAAATTGGTTAGCTGCTGTTATTTGAGTCTGGCAATATTCCCTTAATTCAAATTAAGATTCTTGGGAAACTAAGGCATAAGAAAGTGTATTGGTGGAGAAGATACAGTGAGGGAAAAAAGTATTTGATCCCCTGCTGATTTTGTACGTTTGCCCACTGACAAAGAAATGATCAGTCTATAATTTTAATGGTAGTTGTATTTGAACAGTGAGAGACAGAATAACAACAAAAAAATCCAGAAAAACGCATGTCAAAAATTTTATAAATTAATTTGCATTTTAATGAGGGAAAAAAGTATTTGACCCCCTCTCAATCAGAAAGATTTCTGGCTCCCAGGTGTCTTTTATACAGGTAACGAGCTGAGATTAGGAGCACACTCTTAAAAGGAGTGCTCCTAATATCAGTTTGTTACCTGTATAAAAGACACCTGTCCACAGAAGCAATCAATCAGTCATATTCCAAACTCTCCACCATGGCCAAGACCAAAGAGCTCTCCAAGGATGTCAGGGACAAGACTGTAGACCTACACAAGTCTGGAATGGGCTACAAGACCATTGCCAAGCATACTGGTGAGAAGGGGACAACAGTTGGTGCGATTATTCGCAAATGGAAGAAGCACAAAAGAACTGTCAATCTCCCTCGGCCTGGGGCTCCATGCAAGATCTCACCTCGTGGAGTTGCATTGATCATGAGAACAGTGAGGAATCAGCCCAGAACTACACGGGAGGATCTTGTCAATGATCTCAAGGCAGCTGGGACCATAGTCACCAAGAAAACAATTGGTAACACACTACGCCGTGAAGGACTGAAATCCTGCAGCGCGCGCAAGGTCCGCTGCTCAAGAAAACACATATACATGCCCGTCTGAAGTTTGCCAATGAACATCTGAATGATTCTGAGGACAACTGGGTGAAAGCGTTGAGGTCAGATGAGACCAAAATGGAGCTCTTTGGCATCAACTCAACTCGCCGTGTTTGGAGGAGGAGGAATGCTGCCTATGACCCCTGGAACACCATCCCCACCGTCAAACATGGAGGTGGAAACATTATGCTTTGGGGTTTTTTTTCTGCTAAGGGGACAGGACAACTTCACCGCATCAAAGGGACGATGGACGGGGCCATGTACCGTCAAATCTTGGGTGAAAACCTCCTTCCCTCAGCCAGGGCATTGAAAATGGGTCGTGGATGGATATTCCAGCATGACAATGACCCAAAACACATGGCCAAGGCAACAAAGGAGTGGCTCGGGAAGAAGCACATTAAGGTCCTGGAGTGACCTAGGCAGTCTCCAGACCTTAATCCCATAGAAAATCTGTGGAGAGAGCTGAAGGTTCGAGTTGCCAAACGTCAGCCTCGAAACCTTAATGATTTGGAGAAGATCTGCAAAGACGAGTGGGACAAAATCCCTCCTGAGATGTGTGCAAACCTGGTGGCCAACTACAAGAAACGTCTGACCTCTGTGATTGCCAACAAGGGTTTTTAAACCAAGTACTAAGTCATGTTTTGCAGAGGGGTCAAATACTTATTTCCCTCATTAAAATGCAAATCAATTTATAACATTTTTGATGTGCGTTTTTCTGGATTTTTTTGTTGTTATTCTGTCTCTCACTGTTCAAATAAATCTACCATTAAAGTTATAGACTGATCATTTCTTTGTCAGTGGGTAAACATACAAAATCAGCAGGGGATCAAATACTTTTTTCCCTCACTGTATGCAACTAAATTTAACTATCTAAATTTTCCTTAAATACAATGGTGGAGAATTTGACAAATTAATCTAAACAGCTAAATTAATCAGCTAATTAATTAATTAGCTAAATTAATCAGCTAATTTTCCCTACACTTATATAACTAATGCATTAGAAAACATCCCTAATTGGACAGTTAAATTATTAGAACAATGATCTTTCTGGTCACTTGATGGCACAAAGATTGATGCAAGTATTCTTGCCTGCTAAAATGGAAGCTGGAGCAATTATTTTGTTTCAACACTGGCACTGGGGTTTGTAGAAACTGACCAGAGGCAAAAATAATTAGACCTCAAGACTTTGGCACCACTGATGAATCTCGTTTGCCAAGCTGTGTTAATTGCCTTCGTACTTGGAGGTTTTTACAGAGCAACCACTGATAAACCCATCAGGATGTAAACATGTGGATATGTTTCCTATTTTCCGATTTTTCCCTGGTGCTGCTGCTCAATGGGCTGGCAAACAGCATTTTTAAGGAGTCCTCTGGTTTAGGCTAGAAGGCTATGTTAATAAATCTTCACAAAGAGGATGTTTGGGGAAAGCATGAATAGCAACCACTATCAGCACACTGAAATAGTGAAACCTGGTTTGTTTTCACATGAACACATGAACAGATCTATTAGGCTACACTGACACAGCAGGCAAATATGGCCCAAATCCGAAATGTTTTTCTTCAAATTTGACAGATTTGTTAATTGCATGGCTATATGAGCAGCAACAAACACATTGAATCTGAGATTTCTAATTCCGATTTGCTCCACTTTCATATGTGGTACTGAATTATGTACCAATGCGACCTCTGTCTGAACTTTTGCGCCAATCGAACTCAACATTTGTCATAACTTTGCGCTACCAGGAAGGAAAAATGGAGGACAATTGTGAAGGAGGAGTTCAGTGGTGAGATAGTGAGATAACAGACTTCATTAAAATTGAGGGTGATGTTGCTGTACAAACAAACTTAGAAGGCACATATCACAATCGCTTAGTGATGGAAGAGATCTCAAAAGAAATGGCTAAACTCAGTCATAGGAGCTAAGCCATAAAACCTGGCTGCAGTGCCAAAGGAAAGTTAAAAGCTTAAAAGCAAAATTTACAGAAACCAAGGATGTGAACCAAAGAAGTTGCCATGGCCGAATAACTTGCCCTTTTAAGAGCAAGCCTGAACGCATCACATGACACATTGTGCCTTTGCACATGGTAGTTTAGGAGCGTGATCTGTTCAGACTATATGCCACAGATCTAGATATAGACCACATTGAAAACATAGTGTGAACTGCATAATAAAAAAATCAGTATTTGGTCAGTAAATCGGATTTGGGCCACTGGTGAGTGAACGTAACCTTAGTGGCCTCATACGCATGTGACGTCTTTGCAAATGTATGTGATACTTCTTCCATATTACTATTATTCTAAATTCATCTATCCACTTTTGCCACCTATAGAATATGAATGTAACAAAAGCATAAATCAACTACATATTGTATTAGAACATTCAGAACTACACCATTAAACATATCCAAAAAGACATTTTGCATCCAGCTGTTAAATTTCCATATAAAATGAGAATTCATTTAATGAGTATCATTGCTCATTGTGGCCTGTAGATGCATATTGAGGCTCATTAACTCTTAACATCTGCAACACTAAAATCAACCAGAAGGACTATGACAACGAGGACTCTGACAATTTCACAGATTCCAATGTTTACATATTACAACATCAAAGCAGAATACAAAACCAGTGAAACCATGTTTAGGTAGGTGGTACAAATCCGGTACTTTTCCAGCTTCCAACACATCAACTTTGAGAACTGACTGTTCACTTGCTGCTTAATATATCCCACACCTTGACAGGTGCCATTGTAATGAGATAATAAATGTTATTCACTTCACCTGTCATTGGATTTAATGTTATGGTGCGCACACACACACACACACACACACACACACACACACACACACACACACACACAAGAAATAATAAGTGCTGCAAATCATGTTCTGTTTTATTGTTAAAAAACAAAAAAACTAAACATGAGTAGTGCTTCAAAGAATTCTGATCCATAATCAACAACCCCATGCCCTGTGCAACACTGTTCGGAGTTCTGACATCTCTATTAAGATTGCAGACCTTCAATACTTCAATTAGCAAAGCCCATTACTGTGCCCTACTTCATGTCTTTTGGTCTAGGTTTGAAGGACTTGGAACACACTTCAGTGTAATGGCTTGATAATGTGGAAGATCCTTATCTCAACCGAAGGGTTTCCACTTCATCTTCGAAGAGCATACAGGCTGACTGCCAATCAACAGGTTGGTACCAATGTTTGGATCCCAGTTGTACATAGCAATCAGAAAGGCCACACTTCAGCCCTAGTTTCATGCTGTTTTTGGTTTTCCTTGTTTCTAAGCTGAATGTAGTTCAATTTTGGGGCTGTTTGTTTATTTTACCAACTGCTCTTTGAAGCTTGTTGTAGCTTGAGATGTCTAGCCCATGCAATAATAATGAATGTCACGTTATATCTTTTAGAGCTTGATTCAGAGATATTTTATGCAGCAAATAAAATTTGTGCTTTTGTTGAAAAAAGAATCAGCGTGGTGTGATGTGACCTGATGCAAAGTGGAGAGTTATTACTTATACTATTACTACTACTGATTTTGATCATTTTCCTATAACAGAACATCCTGAAGTGTCAGTTCTCTTATATCATATACATTTGCCAAAGATTGCAAGTTTTATGTATTAATAATGACACATTTTGATAGAAATATTGTCAGTTCCAATTAAAAAGAAAACTGCTCAACATCTCCTGACCTATTAGAATCAAGTATTATGTTGATTTATAGTAATTTCAGTTATTTCTCACACTACGTAAATAACCATTTTTCCATTGACATTCTTGATTGATAGTAATTTTTTTCCCCATCCATGTAGACAGACTTAATAGAAAATAATAGCAGTACAGTACTGTACATATTATCTTGTTTATTGAATGGTATGTTTATTAACTTAACATTGTCCAGTTGTTGTATATGCCTTTCAATTATATAGCCTACTTATTTTCTTAGATATGACATAGCATATATTCTCAAAAAAAAAAAAGACTAAACTGTACTGTTCTTTGTCACTGGGGTGACAAACTAACCCTAACTAACCCAAACTAACCTTAACCTTATATTTTATGTAGACATATGTAGTGTGCCTTATTAAAAAGCCAAAAGCTCATTAACAGTCTAACTGTGTACCTTATATCATTTTAAAGGTACACTATATCCACATTTCCATGTGAAAGATACACTATATGACCAAATGTTTGTGGACTGTTGACCATTACCACCCATACTGTATGTGTTTGTAAATTTCCCATTCCAGAGTTGGTCTGCCATTTGCCGCTGTAACAGTCTCCACTCTTCTGGGAAAGTGTTTCACTAGATTTTGGAATATAGGTGTGGAGATGGGTGTCTGCATTCCAATCAATTTCAATCAGAGGTGTTCAGTGGGGTTGAGGTCAGGGCTCTGTGCAGGCCACTCGGTTTCTTCCACTCCAACCTTGGCAAACCATGTCTTGGACCATACTTTGTACCTAGGCTCCTTAGTTCCAGTGAAGAGAAATTTTAATGCTACACCATACAAAGACATTCTAGACAATTGTGTGCTTCCAATTTTGTTGCAACAGTTTAGGGAAGGCTCAAATATGGGTGATAGTCAGGTGTCCATGTACTTTTGGCCATTTTTTTTTTTTTCCATATTAAAGCTTCAAATGATACCCCAGTGATAAAGAAAGGTACAGTTTTGCATCCTTGTTTCTAAGAGCATATGGAGTCATGGAGGTGCTTTCAATAATAAAAGTACCAAACTGTAATTTTGGTTGTTGCTTGTGTGGTACCATCAACCCGACAAGTTTTGTACCTTTATAAAGTATAGTTAACCTTGAAACTTTTAGAAATAATTTAAGGTACATAATTAGACTTTAAGCGCATTAAATGTACCTCATTCACTTTCCTGGATAAAAGATACATACTAATGGTACAAAACATCCACAGTGATGGTACCACTAGGAAAGTACAGTTGAGAGTATAAAGAACATCTTGCTTTACATATTATGAATGCCTCTGAGAGTATAAAAATGGAAAACAATCCATGTATAATCCAAACTGCTCCTGAGGCTGTTGTAAGTGAAACAAGTTGATATTTGAAATTAAGTTTTTTTCCTTAAGTCTCATCATGTCACTGCTCCCATGGTAACAACTAACAAAGCAAATGGTGATGTTATGAATAGCGTTTGACTATCGTCTGCATTCTTTGGAAATCTAATATCATTCCCTTACATCTCCGGAGTCCCATTGGAAGCAGAATGTCTTGCTAAATTGACTGGTCTGAAACTAGAGAAGTATTTAAATTTGTAATAAAAGCCTTATATTCAAATAAACTTCAGTGAATTTGCTCCTAGACTGTCCAAAAAAAGGAGCTGACTGTGTTATATAAAAAAGAGCAAAATCAGCAGCCCAAACCATTAGCAGAGCTCAAACCCTTGCACTTAAACTACTATCTGTCAGTTGGAGGTGATTTCGTCCACTATACCGACCGTCCACTTCACTGTGACACCACATATTAGATATCAGTTTCCACAAAACAATGCAATGTTGCATCAGAAAATCACATTTCCTTCTCAATATCCACATCTGTGACTCAGAATCTCCTGTTTGTCTATTTATTTATTTATCTAGCTATTTATATATTTATTATTCAGTCCACAATATCAGCTATTTCAGTTTTTAAAAGACATGATAAGAACACTAACAAGTGGAAATGATCTTTACATGATACTTGTAAAAGGAAACACAATCATAAATCAACAAGTATAACAGATGCCTTGAGGAGGAAAACCTTAGTGTTAAGAAATAGCAGGAATCAATCCAGAACAGGCAACGTCTAAGAGCTTGCGGACATGCTGAAGGATAAAATGTTGCTAAAGTTTACTTTTCCTCAGTTAGCTTCCACTGAAACTCCAATTCTCTCTAATGAGCCAGGCCATTTATCAACTTTAAGGGAAGGCTTGCTAAGAGCAAAGTAACTGTCTCTCTCTTTCACTCTTTCCCACCTCTCAGAGGGCTACACTTTTGGTTGGAGCTGTATGCAGTGTATTAATGGATGGATCAGACTCAGCAGTTTCCCTTGGTGCAAGCCCAGATTGCACTCAGACAGTTTGAAAAAAGGTTGTGTCAAATGGAAAGAGAAGGAATCTGTTACTAAGTGAGAGGAAGATCCTGATGCAGGAGTGGAGGAGCTACAGTATACAACTTGCTGTGGAAGAAAACAAATAGAGATGAGCCATAGTTTTATTCACTGTTTGGTCACTAATTAGATCTATTAATTCTTTTGACTTTCTCCTGAATATTGGCACCTGTCTGTCATCTTAGATACAACATACATACCTTAATCTACAATACATTAAATGAACCATATAATCAATAGTATTCTTTTATGTCCTTGAACCTTTATTTAAATAAACCTTTTAACACAAAACACCATGGTCAGGACATTAGTCACATGTAAAAAAAAAAAAAAAAAAAGGATTATTATTGTCACGATCTCGCCAGCAGAGGGCGCTGCGGCGATGACGTGCACAAGCGGCTGGAGAGCGAGTGTGCACGTGCTTGAAGTGCGCATGGACGCTAAGACTGAGTTTACAATGGACACGTGCACTAGTTTTGGTTCCAGTCCTGTCCCCGCCCGGTTCAAGGAAAGACGGAATGTATAATGGTGCCAGGCGGTAATATGTCCATGCTCTGTCTAGTTTCCTGTTCCTAGTTTCATGCCAGAGTTTAAAGAGTGTTTAATGTCTGAGTCAAACGAGTGTTTCATGTCATAGTTGTGTTCTAAGTGTAGTGCTTTATGCCTCATTCCTAGTTAAAGGATAAGTGTCTAAATTTCATGTCCTGTGCTTGAATCTAAATAAAGACGTCACTCCTGCGCTTACTTCCTGTTACGTAACAATTATCTATTAAAAGCTTATAATAATTTATAATGGAGTTTAGTGACTTTAGGGACCTACCCATAATAATCTCAAATTGGTTTTTTAAAAAACAAAATAAAGACTTGTGCCTTTTAGATCATCTTTGAGTAAATTCTGCGAATGGGCTCCAGAATCTCATCACATCCCTCTGTGTATTACTGTTCTATTTCATTTTTAATAATGTTGACATTTTTATTATTTTATCATTCTAGACAAATTTCTTGTTGAAATATCCTTAAAATCTCTTGAATTATTTATAAATTTAAAAATTAAAAAAAGCTGGAGAAAGAAACTTTACTTTAAGAAGTAAAGAAGAAGCACTCTGGAGTAAAGAAGTAAAGAAGAGGCACTCTGGAGTAAAGTAGTGGCACTCTGGAGTAAAGAAGTAAAGAAGACGCACTCTGGAGTAAAGAAGAGGCACTCTGAAGTAAAGTAGTGGCACTCTGGAGTAAAGAAGTACTCCAGAGTAAACTCCAGTACTCTGGAGTAAAGAAGTATTTATTTATAAATTTAAAAATTAAAAAAAGCTGGAGAAAGAAACTTTACTTTAAGAAGTAAAGAAGAAGCACTCTGGAGTAAAGAAGTAAAGAAGAGGCACTCTGGAGTAAAGTAGTGGCACTCTGGAGTAAAGAAGTAAAGAAGACGCACTCTGGAGTAAAGAAGAGGCACTCTGAAGTAAAGTAATGGCACTCTGGAGTAAAGAAGTAAAGAAGAGGCACTCTGGAGTAAAGAAGAGGCACTCTGGAGTAAAGTAGCGGCACTCTGGAGTAAAGAAGTAAAGAAGAGGCACTCTGGAGTAAAGAAGAGACACTCTGGAGTAAAGTAGTAAAGAAGAGGCACTCTGGAGTAAAGAAGTATAGAAGAGGCACTCTAGAATATAGAAGTAAAGAAGAGGCATTCTAGAACATAGAAGTAAAGAAGAGGCATTCTAGAACATAGAAGTAAAGAAGAGGCATTCTAGAACATAGAAGTAAAGAAAGAGGCACTCTAGAACATAGAAGTAAAGAAAGAGGCACTCTGGAGTAAAGAAGAGGCACTCGAGTAAAAATGTAGAGACATTCTTGAGTAAAGCAAAACTGCTTGGGCCCCCAGGCCATTAGGGGGCCTCAGAAGGCTGACAAACTTTACTCCAGCTGAATGTGTTATATTAAAAAGAGCAAAATCAGCAGCCCAAACCATTAGCAGAGCTCAAACCCTTGCACTTAAACTACTATCTGTCAGTTGAAGGTGATTTTGTCCACTATACCGACCGTCCACTTCAATGTGACACCACATATTTGACAATAGTTTCCAAAAAACAATGCAATGTTGCATCAGAAAATCACATTTCCTTCTCAATATCCACATCTATGATTCAGAATATCTGGTTTGTTTATTTATTTATTTATCTAGCTGTTTATTTATTTATTATTCAGTCCAAAATATCAGCTATTTCTGTTTTTAAAAGACATGATAACACTAACAAGTGGAAATGATCTTTACATGACACTTGTAAAAGAAAACACAATCATAAATCAACAAGTATAACAGATGCCTTGAGGAGGAAAACCTTAGTGTTAAGAAATGGCAGGAATCAATCCAGAACAGGCAACGTCTAAGAGCTTGCGGGCATGTTGAAGGATAAAATGTTGCTAAAGTTTACTTTTCCTCAGTTAGCTTCCACTGAAACTCCAATTTTCTCTAATGAGCCAGGCCATTTATCAACTTTAAGGCCAGGCTTGCTAAGAGCAAAGAAGTAAAGAAGAGGCACTCGAGTAAAAAAGTAAAGAGGCATTCTAGAGTGAAGCAGTGAAGAATACGCAGTCTGGAGTAAAGAAGTAAAGATGTTGCATTTTAGAATACAGAAGTAAAGATGAGGCATGCTACAGTAAAGAAATAAAGATGAGGCACTCTGTAGTAAAGAAGTAAAAATAAAAGGCACTTTGGAGTAAAGAAGTAAAAAAAGGCACTCTGAAGTAGAGTTGGGGTATTCCAGACCTGAAGGCTGCATCTCTTGCTTTGAGCAGGAGACAAACCTCTCTGTTCATCCAGGGATTCTGATTGGGGAATTCTGATTGTTATTCTTTGGTGTGTTGTCACCCTGCCCACAAACCTGTTGATGTGCTCAAGGACAGAGTTGGTGTAAGTGTCAATGTTAATCTGAGAGTTTGTGGTGGCCTGTGCAGCAAAAAACAGCACCCTCCACGATAAAGGCCCCATCCGGGTGCAAAGTTTGTAGCTTGCTAATAGCGGCCCAAAGTTCTTTCATTGCCACTTTTGCATTAGCATCCAGCAGTACATAAACTGCGGCTGCCACAATGCACGTAAATTGTGTGGTAGGTAGAACGACCTGCACGTAATAATCAGGAACTCCAGATCAGCAGAGCAATAGGTATCAACAATGACAGAGTCCTTGCATCATGTTTTGTTAACATAAATGCATATGCCAACAACCCTTGCTTTTACCTGAGGCTGCTGCTACTCTGTCAGCCTTGAAGATGCATCCATCCAGATCTACCATGCTGTTTGGAACATCCTTACTGAGCCATGTCTCTGTGAAGAACATGAAATTACAGTCCATGAGCCTTCTCTGTGTGAGAGTCTAGACCTTTAGTTCATCCAGCTTGTTCGTCAGAGACCATACATTGGCGAGGAAGATACTAGGTAGAGTTGGCCAATGTCGGTTTAGCCTTAGCTTAGCATGCAACCCCCCAGGCTTCCCTCGTCTTTGTTTACGGTCTTGATGCCAGACACTTCTGGTCGGTATGAGTAGTGTTCTCTGTAGCTCCAGAGGGAGTTCGCCAAAGTTGAAATGATAGTCCAAAACTTTGTTAGAGCACCGATTGTTGATGTACAGTTGATTGTAGTAGGTGAAGTACGCACAACTAAATCGAGCAAACATACAGGAGATAACCAGGTAAATTATCACTATTTTCTGAAATCTAGTAAGACGCTGAGCCTCGCGATGTACACACGCGGTCATCTTGGTCAAATGGTAAGGACTCGGACTTGAGTCCAACTCGTCCCCTTTTGGACTTGGACTCGATTGGTTAAGGACTTGGTCTCGACTCAAACTCGACAAAAGTGGACTCGGACCCAACACTACTCTGAAGAAGTAAATTATAGGCATTTTGGGGTAATGAAGTATTATAGAGACACTCTTATCTATGTGTGAACTGGTTCTATGTTGCAGAGAATGGGAGAATGATCAGATAAAATCAGCAAGGTGTCTGCACAATTGATATGCTTAATAAGAGCACTGCAAAGAAAAAAAAAAAAAAAGATGATGTAATCCAGAATGTGTCTTGTGCCAGACAAAGAAAAATCAGATCTCATTTTTCAAATCCCCAGACACTGCACTCATTTATAACTGGGAATGAAATCAATCCAAGCTTTAGAGCTTCGATCAGTAAGGGCCACATGAGATTTATCAAGCTTGGGATTTCAAACCACATTAATTTCAATGCCAATAATAAAATTATAGTCTAAGGTGCCTAACATAATTTTCTTTAGTTTAGGGATAAAATTTCTGTATTATACATCAATAAATAGAAACATTCAGTGAAGTAATAGGTTTAGTTTACTTCACTTCTAGTTTTAGTGGGTACTCAGGGAAAGATTTCACATGCAGTGATGTGGATCTTACCACATCAAATGGATAAGATAGCAATTTGTCATGTAGGTATTTTAAGCATTAAAACATGCAACAAAACATCAAAAGCGAAATCTCCACTTTGTTTCTCTATACAGAGGACCTACAATTTGTTTGCTTAAAGCGTTCTGTTAGTTTAGACACACTATCTACTGATTTTTGCCAGCTACTAATTGTCAACCGTGTTTGGAATGTTAATCTGTACCAACTCAGATAAAAGAAAACACTGTTCTGCTCTCATTAACATGCAATAATGGCTTTGTTTCAGGCTTTTATTATCACAGAAGGTTATATTCAATAAGAAAAATGAAAAAGGAAATGAGTAATAATGTTACGAAATGGGACATACCCACAGGTGGTTAATCGATGGTAAGTAATTCTAAAGAGAACAATTACTAAAACACACTGAGTTAAGTGCAGGCTAAATCAGTCCCTCCATAATTTAGCGATTTTGCAGTCGCAGAAATTATCGGAAAATCAAGGAAACTCCACAATATCCGGAGGAGCTTGCAATTTTTCTAGATTACAGAAGATTTTCCGCAGATTTGGGCCAAGACACATCATGTGACCTCATCACAACGTGCACTCAGCCAAAGCACGCTTCAATTCATATGCATCAAACATGAGTAGAGCTAAAAGGTTTCATTTACCAACAAACGTCACTGTGAAAGACCATGCAAAATAATTTGGTATAACTACAATTTCGCCAATTCATGTAGTTTTCTGCAAAAAAACACAAAAAAATCCACAATTGCATCACAGATTTTTTTTTTTTTTTTTTTTTTTTTTAAAAGCGGCAGCGAAATCAAGCATTTTTGGCTACAACAATCTGTGAAATCCTGTATGGACTGCTCAATACTGAGCATAATTGACTCAGAAGTTAAAGCAGAGGTGTTGTACCTTAGACATAGAAAGGTTCAGATATTGGTGCTGTCTCCACTTGTATATTTTTATAATTTTAATTTTATTTTTTAAAAATGCATTTTCTGCATCTGATGACTTGTTTATTTTTGTTGATGAAATGTAGAGTTGTTCATGACTGTGTGCAGAATTAGGTCCCCTTGGCTGTACCCTGGCTATACCTTGGTGGGACATCATACTTTATGAGGCAGTGATGGCTCAATGGTTAGTGCTCAAAAGGTCAGAGGCTCAAGCCCCAGCACTGCTAAGCTGCCACTGTTGGGCCCTTGAGCAAGGCATCATGTCTTGCCCTGTGCTCTGACCCCAGCTTCCTACCAAGCTCAGATATGTGAAAAAAGGAATTTCACTATGCTGCAATGTATATGACAGATAAAGGCACCACCTTCTAAAAAAAAAAAAAAGTTGCATATTTCACTCCACTATATGGAACTGTCCTTATTTTTGCTTCCAATAAAGTGGTTCCTAACTCAATACACACAAGTTCCCACTCATTCCTCCTGAGATTCACTAGTTCCTTCTCAGATCCATATTCTACCTACCGCCTTGATGTCTACAAACCTCTTCTCCTGACTAGATCCTACTTAAATGATGCCTACAAGCTCCTACTAAAGTCCGGAGGACTACAAGCACCTGCTCTATTCTCATTAAGGGAATGATCAAACTGTCTCCTTCCCCTAGGAGTTACATCTACAGTTTAAATTTTTATACACACACACACACACACACACACACACACACATATATATATATATATATATATAAACTAATAGGCTGTAGAAATTCATAGAAATTCATAGAATTCATGGTAAAAAGCTCATGATTTGGAGAGCCTCCAAGAGATGTAAATATTCCCTCTGTTGAGACTTGGAGTCCTTCCAAATTTTCTCCATCTTAGACTGTTTTCCTTGCCACTGTAGCCCTTGGATAGAACACTAGGTATTAAAGCACTAATGTCTGTAAAGGAATTTTGATACAAGACAGAATAACAATGTTAATTCTATTAAACTGTACATGCTTAGTATTTTCCACACTATGATGATTGTCTCCTGTAATAATCGCTTATAAAGCCAAATATCTTTCATTGAGTGTTTCTGATTGAGTTTACAGAGTCACTGCTAGATGGCAGCGGAGGCTTGATTTCCCTCCTGTGAAATGATGCCAGCAATGGCCAGTGCACAACACAGTAATAGTAATAATGCTCATTTTGTGACCATATATTAAATAGCAATTTTTTTTTTTGACAGTGGTGGCTCAGTGGCTAAGGCCCTGTGCAACTGATCAGAAAGTCATGAGTTTAAGCCCTGGCACTGCCAAGCTGTCACTGTTAGTCCCTTGATCAAGCTCCTTAACCCTCTCTGCTTAAGGGGTGTTGTATAATGGATGACACTAGCTTCCTTACAAACTCAAATATGCAAAAAAAAAACAACAACAACAAAAAAACAAAACATCACCCTACTGCAATTATGTATGTGAAAATAGAAGCTATCTTCTATCTTCTACTACTCTTAGGTTTGTATCTGTGGACTAGACCCGTGGAACTCTGGCTACAGATTTAATACTGTTTAAATTCCCTTACATGAGATGCTCATTAAAAACATTTGTGTGTTGATTGGGATGTGTGTTAGGGGTAAATTTTTTTTGTTTGAGTCATTATTCATCAGGAATTTTTCAGAAATTATTCCTAAGGTTGTAACCTAAGAGAGCCAACCAGGTTTTTGGCTATCCTGGTAATATTCATGGTGCCATCAATTTTAATAAGAGCCCCTGGACCACCAACCACAAATGCATAAATGAGCCACCTGTATATTTTACAGTGATTATAGTGGCTTGTATACAGTCTATTTTACGAGTGTCCAACCTTATCCACAAAAAACCAGTGTTGGTGCAGGTTTTCATTCCAATCACGCAGCCACACGCGATCCCGATTCCACATGTTTAATCAGTTGATCTTGGCTTTCAGTAGACTCAGGTGTGGCTTCTGCTTGGTTGGAATGAAAACCTGCACCCACACCGGCCCTTTCCGGACATGATTTGAAATACGGTCTACATATTTCACCAAACATGCCAGTGGTTTTCATGGGCAAAAATGTTTGCTCTTATCTGACCACAACGCTTGATTCCAATCACACTTGAAGTCTGGGTGCTGCATTTTGTGTGTCGCTTTCAAGAATATCTTCTTTCATGCAACGCTTACAAAAGTTTGTCTCATACACTATATGGCCAAAAGTATGGGGACACCTGACCAATCAGGTTGAACATCCCATTATAGATTTTTAATACTACAGCATATGAAGACATCCTAGACAAGTGTGTGCTTCAAACTTTGTGGCAACCATTTGGGGAAGGCCCACATATGGGTGTGATGGTCAGGTGTGCATATACTTTTGGCCATATAGTGTAGTAGATTTTCAATCTCAAATAACATATGCCATTTTTTCTTTTATTATTTATTTATTTATTTGTTTATTTAGTTATTTACAAATTGTTTGTATAATTTGTTTACATTTATCATATAAATAACGAATAAATATTGTAAAATAAAAGCATAGGACTATATCCTGTATTGAGTCTCTGTGCTGTAGTAAAGCAAGTGCTAATCTGCCCATGAACATTTGTTGCTCCTTTGTTAATATGATGGTTAAAGTTTTACTAGCATAGGTTTTTGCTGTTAATAAGAGAGATGTTTACAGGCTGTCTATGCCAACATGTGTTAAGATGCCACGTTGGTACATGCTTGTTTTATGTTTCTTTGTGTTCGGTTTTTTGATTAAGCCTCAAGGGATTCGTTATCTGTGCCAGTGTTTCTCTTATTGATCCAGTTCTGTGGCTAAACACCAAGACTGTGTTTGTGCTCTAAGTTTGAGTTGCCAATAAAAGAGCATTGCTTTAATGATGCTTTCTGGTCATGCTACTTCCTCACTCACACCATGATATCTACAATAAAAAAAATAAGACCTTGAGACAGTATTTTTCAAATTACTATTCCCAGAGTGACAAGTGCCTGTTTTCGTCATGTGTATTTGTTTTGGAATCTCCGTGTACTTGTGTTTTTGTGATGCCATGTGCCTTTGTTCGGTCTATAGATCTGCTGTTTCTTTGTAGTATCACAAAGTCATACCATGCATTTTGGTGTTGAAATTGCTTCCCAATTTGTTCTGGTTTTCAGGTTTGGAACATTTTGTGTTTAACCCCATGATTTCACCCTTGCTTTGGATATCCCCTAATGAAAGCTATAAAATGAATTTATTGTATAAATATAAACCGTGCACATAAATTGTATAGAGTGTGAATGGGCCAGGAAAGTTTAGCAATTAACTTCTATAGTATAATTAGCTTTAAACTGAGGAGTAAAGGACTGGATTTGTAACATTTTGCCACCAAAGATCTTCATTAGTTCTACTTTAGTGGAAATGCACATAATACACAGATTCCTAAATACACACAGAAACTAAGCAAGATCTATTTCATCCACACGTTGGTAGATTTCGTTTCTACTCCTTTCCCCTGTTTATGTTCCATAATGGTCTATTGTGGTAAATACCCCTCCATGACTGCCAGCAGTTACTGCACTTCTCTAGGTTTATTGGTGGATGTGCTCATATTTTAGGGTCAAGATACACAAAGAGTGTAGGCAGCTGCTTAGCATAGCTTCATCAATCTCCACTGCAGTGGAGTCTTTCTAGTGACCTGAAGATAAATTGTATGTTGGGCTTTATCCTGCTTCTGAAGGAGAGTATCAGATCAGTAGGCAAAAGTCAGCACTCATGCAGTGTGGAACAGGCCTCCCTGCTCTGGCATTTAGTGAGGATTTACCAGTGACTGTACATGTACAAGGACACAATTGGGTGCATAAATATGACTGTGCCAAGTCTGCCTTGCTGTTTGTAAATGATTGTGAGTGAGTAAGTTTATTGTAACAGCCAGTAGGCATAGAGAGCAGAGCCACAAGCTGTATGCCTCAGATAGCAGAAGGTTCTGAGCCAAATCTAGTTGAGTTTAAGCAATGGCAAGGGTGTTGTGGGACAAAAATGGCCCAAGTCTCCACGTTTAAGATTTTAATGATGGCCTGGAATCTGGGCCATAGGCAACCAATCATGTCTAATGTTTGTACTCCATTTCAGTTTTGGGTTAAGTGTACCGACTGTATTTACTGTAAGCCAAACTGTAGCACTGACCTTCATCAGTAACATTTTACAATAATATGTGACCTATCTGTCCTGATCCAGCATGCTCTACCAACAAACACTATTTATTTCATAATTACAGCTTTTGCATTCATGCAAAGCCTGCATATGCTCAGAGGTGAGATAATCACATGGTCAGTGGATCTAGGGTCACAAAACATTGTCATTCTTAAAAGTGGGTCGCACTCACAAAAAGGTTAAGAACCGCTGATTTAGATGTTAATTATCTAATTGTTAATCATGCATGCATATACATATTTCTTATCTGATAGATTGCATCTGATTCTTTTAAGTAGTCCCTTGGATAAACTGGATCACAGCAGGTGATGTGACAGAACTTCTTATGGCGCACTTGTCATAAACTATATATATTTGTTGATGGTGATGTAGAGCGCTGTCTAACATGGTACAAAATCTCCTCTAGTTGTTCAGTTGGATTGAGATATGTGGGTCTGTGTCAATTGGGTTGGTGACTGTGAAGGTCATAGCATACAGTATGATTTACATAATTTTCATACACAAATGTGAGGGCCTCAGTTACACTGCAACAAAGCATTAATAATAGATCTGACAACAGCTGAAACATGACAGTACTAGAAAAGATAATGCCTGTACTTGATGGTTAATATGAATGTGTGTAAATGTTTACCAATTCGAGCATCAGCATGGCACAGCTTTTACTATAAAATCAGTTGCCTGTCTTTTGCATTCAAAATTCATATACTCCACATCTCATTAAATAGTGTATTTAGATGTCTACATAAATCACAATTCTGTTACATTCTATTTGAAATGGCTATGTTTAATGTACAATATAATATGCAGAAGGCTAAGGAATAATGTTTTATGTACTACTATTAAAGCACAGAATAGGAACAAAGCAATGATTAATAATTGATCAGTGTGGAAACGTAAGGCTATAACCTTGCTTAATTCAAAGTTAATTTGCAGTTATTGGACAACAGACATCAGGATACTGTGGCAGTTATTAGTTCCATTATGTCTTCCCTAAATAAACCAATACGTGGCCTAATTTTGGAACAATATTATTATCAGGTATATTGAAGTATGCTTGAAGTATAAATACTTGAAGCATAAATAAGATTCTGAAGTTTTTGGGAAAAATAGTTACGGTTTACTATTTATAAATAATGTTGCTTTACATGTCTTATTAAAAGTCAAAACATTATGGCTTGATATCTAAAATTGGAGGGGAGCATGGTGGCTTAGTGATTAGCATGTTTGTCTCACATATTCTGTTGTGTTGTGGCTTTATTCCGTCGTGTTGTTAACTTATGTTTTTAAATTGTGTTGTGTTGTGGACTACTGGGCCTCCGTACATATGTCATAACACTTCCTTCTGATTAGCTTAACGTTTTTGGACTATTGTGAGCATGTTTTGAGGTAGTTAGGTTCCCTCTTGCAAACATCATGTTGTGTATGCCTCTACCTCTGCTGCTGCCACTGATAATAGCAATACACCTCAGAGATGCAAAATTCATCTCGCCAGTATGTTGTACTGTGATATGAGTAATAATAAGTCGTAACATATCAAACAAACACAGGAAAAGAAGCAATCTGTAACACTAGATGAAATTGCATGAAATTATATTAAACCTAAAAGCAAAAACAGATATGCATAAAGTAGAATTTTAACTATTTAAGTCTAAAAAAAGGATAAAACTAAAACATAAGGACCAAAATTAACATATAAGCTTAGATGACATTTTAAAGGACATAATTGTGAGGTGAGGTTAACAAAACCTAGAGAAACAACCCTATAATTTAATAATTCTAATGATAATCTAATGAGAAACTAAGAATGGCTGAAAATTAACTGAACAGGAGACACACAATAAAGGAAACTTTAGCCGATTCATGCACATGATTGTATAGTTATATGTTGTTTGATCGTTTATAACATTAAAGCCAAATATTTCTCTTGTCTCCTGTGAATGATAATACACACCCCCACCTCCTTATTGAACCTACACATACTGGCCCACTGGTCCTACTCAGTTGCATTATTGCTGCATAAAAAGCAAACTATTAAGCTGAATTCTAGGTTGCTATACATGCTTCTACTACAGAATAGTTTGTTTTGATAAACATGTTTTTTTTTTCCTGGTTAGATCAGAAAAAGTGTCAAAGAGAATACAGCATACAGCATATATAAAGCATACAGACATCCACTGAAGCAATGATAATGTCAATCTAACAGCTTTCTGCTATTCTGAGTCTATGATTCTTTTACAGATTTCTACTTGAACAACCCCATCAAAATGAAAGTGCTGACAAAAAAAATTCATGGTACTAAAGTGACATTTCAAACAGTTCAAACACCATGAAATTACACGTTACATCGCATACATTACAAACCCATTTACATTGATTTTCTAACAACCTCCTTGCACATTTTACAATTAATTAATTAATTAATTAATTTTTACAAGTTACACACTTGTAAGCAGACTACAGGCAAAAAGAGAGCTTATACTAGCAGACTTGCAGATGAGTAGCAGTATATAGAACACAAGCATAAATTGACATTGTTTGCTTATTTATTTATTTTTAAACCTAGAAAGTATATTATGTAAGGAATAACAAACAACAGACAGTGTGGTTATATGAAAATAATCTATGCTGGGGTGGTGTGATGTCACATGACATAAAGCAGAGTGCCATTACGGCGGCTGTGGCTCAGGAGTTAGAGCGGGTTGTTCACTAATTGTAGGGTTGGCGGTTCGATTCCTGACCCATGTGACTCCACATACCGAAGACACTCCAAAACACTGAACCCCAAGTTGCTCCCAATGGCAAGTTAGTGCCTTGCATGGCAGCTCTGCTACCATTGGTGTGTAAGTGTGTGTGTGAATGGGTGAATGAAACACAGTGTAAAGCTCTTTGGAAAAAAGCGCTATATAAGTGCATTTACCTCAACAAAATGTATTAATGAACAACACATGTATTTTAGCAGGTTATATGTAGTTCAGCTCAATGGGACAAGTTAGCTCCTGTTATCACTTACAGTACATTATAACAACAATAAATGGTTATTCTCTCATTTGCATCTCCATTTTATCTCTTTCCCTCACAAATGCATCTTTTTATTTTACTGAGAAACCAGAAAGAGTAAACGCCTCTATCCTGAAAATGTATAAAACACTGTGACTGTTACAAAAGCCTGGACACCTGAGCCTCCATCCATAAACGTTAAATAAACATCTCAAAAAGCAACCTGTTTTTTTTCCCCCTTCCAAATCCATTATTATATTATTAGTTTGATTGTCTGCTATACAAGTCCCTATGTATGAGCTGTGACACTAGAAACAATAATGTATTAGAATGAGCGCATTAATATAAAGATATCGTTTATGTCACAACTGGAACTACTCTCTGTATCAGCTGTGTGGTTGGACCTTCTGATTAGAAAAATGCAATGTGGGCAGATATATTAGAATTTTCATCGGGGCTGATGTTATTTATTCTTACAAAGGTATTAATTTTAGTTTTGAACTTTTTGGGGTGTAATTACAGTATTCTTTAAGTTTTCTAATAGTGTACTAATAAAACTGGGCAGAGAATGGAGACATTGTTTGCACATAATTAGCAACAAGGACACTAATTTTGTGCTTTCTCTCTCTTTCACAGACCTGCCAAAGGAGAACTGCTGTAAAAAAAAAAAAAAGATGCTAAAAATGGCTTATGTTGCACTCGAAAACACCTGACACCTAGTGATGCCAAGTAATATGGACCATTGCACAGCCTAGAAGATTAGATTTCCTTGAATATACCGCAGTCTTTCCTTCTTTCACACTATTCTCAAAAATTAAAGTAAATACATGTCCAAGGCTAAATCTGTTTTCAGGATTTGTCTGTGCTTATGTTTACATTTTGTCCCATATTAGGTAATAACATGACACATATAACAACTGCAAGCCACTCAGGAACTGGCAATATATTTGAAATCACACAAAAAGGCACTACGGACATCTCTGTAGCTCTTCGTTACACACACCTAACACAACTCTGAATACAGCCCGTGGTGACTATTTCCTGCTCTGGTCAATGCTGTCACGTCACTTAAATACATTTACAGAATTGCTTATAAGATAAGATAAAATAAGATAAGATAAGATAATACTTTATTAATCCCCAGATGGAGAAATTATGCTCTTTGGATCAACTCTAAATACTTAACAAAACTCTTAATCTATTGTCTAATTTTCAACAAAACTTCAGTTTGTTGTGTTTGTTTAAAAAAAATAACCACTGACATAACCACTGTTGTTTTTTTTTTTTTTTTTTTTTTTTTTTACATAAAAATAATCCACATGATATGAAGGACTAAACTTATTATTATAAGTATTATAAGTACCAGTATTAGTGCTTATAAATTCACTAATATAAGTATTAGTGAATTTTACATTTTTTGATAGTACTGAGATCCGAGGAGAGTGTAGGGTTTTCTTGGTTGACTGCTCTCATCTATCACAAGAGTCCAAATGTGATTTAGAGAACTGCTCCTGTAGAAGGAGAAATGCCAGCTGTTGCATTTTTCAATGAGATATTTCCTCGTTCTTTTTTCATTTCACAGCAATTATATTGTATGATTCTGAGAAACTGTATAAAGTATATTTCTATACAATGATATAAAGCTGGACATGCAATGCATCAAATACCAACTAATTTGTAAAACGTTTGTTGTGGAACTACACCATTTCCTTCTGCATATATCTGAACAAAATATAATGATATTAACAATAATAGTCTCTGACATTTCATGCGATGATAAAACATGACCTTGTGGCTGAACATTCATATGGGTTTATAGGGTTGATAGCTAAGTGTATTCATCTAACATCACTGGCTAGTTTTTCCCTCGTTTTTTTCCTTACATAACCTTGAGGCATTTGCAATGCTCTTTCCTCATCATCACAATCAAGTGGAATACTTGATTACTTGTGCTCCCTGAATTTATTAGTAAATTTTGCTTGTACAAAAACTCCCTCCTGCCTCAAGTGTTTCAGCTGTTACACTGTCTTCAGTGCCCCATATGAAGCATGGAGATTAAGAGATTAAGAATCTTCTTTGTGCACTTTGGCACTTAGCGGAAAAACAACAGCTGCATTTTAAGTGTTTGTATGTAAGCATATGCTGCATATGCTTTCAAAATAAATTGAGATTTCATTAAGCAAATCTACATTCTATATTCTTCTTAAAATCCCTGGATTAGTGGAACAGGAATACTATTTACCCTCTGATCTCTCTAGGCACTCACATTATCACACACATTCAAAGGGCCTTGACCTCTGTGGCTGACATGAATTAATGAGATATTGTCAGGTCAGGATGATTATATGTAACATACTAATGGCTGTATGTCTTTCCTTCCAAAGACTCCATTGTAATTATCCTCTTTGTCAGTGGTGGATTTCATCTCAGGCCGTATTCAGAGTTGAGTTATGCCCACGGTCAGGATTTAATACTGAAATTGCACACATTGGTATTCAGACCACAAACCTAACTACAAAATTTGAGCACTATTCAAAAGTCATTATAAAGTATGCTCACAAATATGTTTTGGAGCATGATATAAAGAAATAAAATGCAAAATAATAGCATGTGCTGGATCAAGTGCTATTTTATAAGCTGCCGTATAGTGAAGGTGGAAGCAATGTTGTTAAATTAAACCACATTTGCAGTGTCTTATGGGATAATTACAACTAGGACTAATCACACAGTAATATATTGGCAATATTCTAGACCTCTATTAGCCAACTTCTCATTCATATATCATTGTATTAGCCTTATTTTTTCATTTTCAAATTGCCTCTTGCTTCTTCAGTCCATATTTTCTATTCCTTATTATTATTTTTTTTTCTGGCTTAAATGCAAGTGTTTGTGTTTAACAATTGTGGTTTACACATTATTGAAAAATGCTGTCTCTGACTTCTACTCAGGAAAAATATGGAATCCTTGAAGGCATGTAGTACATGCAGGTAATTTTAATTTGCATAATCTGAATGGGAATACATGTGGCTTCACATGACTAGGCAATCAATTTACATTTATGGAATTTGGCAGATGTCCTTATCCAGAGTGACTTACGTTTATCTCATTTATACAACAGAGCAGTTGAGTGTTAAGGGCCTTGCTCAAGGGCACAGCAGTGGCAGCTTGAACTCAAGACCTTCTGATAAGTAGTCCAATGTCTTAACCACTGAGCTACCACTACCCCAAAGCAAGTACGTAATTGAACTTTGAATATGTATAAATTCACACAGAGCCCTCCACTAATATTGGCACCCTTAGTAAATATGAGCAAAGAAGGCTGTGGAAAAATTGTCTTTATTGTTTAACCTTTTGATATTTTGTTAAAAAAATTCACAAAAATACTCTGCTCTCATGGATATGAAACAATTTCAAACACGACACAGGTTTATCAAAAAAAAAAAAGTCTCTGTTAAATATATGTGTGCCACAATTATTGACACCCCTATGAATTCATATGAGAAAAATATATTGGAAGTATATTCCCATTGATATTTTACATTTTTAGTACGCCTGGGTGACTAAGAACAGGAAATTGTTGAACCATGACTTCCTGTTTCACAGGGGTATAAATATGAGGTAACACATAGGCCAAATTCCCTTAGTCATTCATAACAATGTGTAAGACCAAGGAATATAGCTGTGATGTGATGTGAAAGGTTGTTGAGCTTCACAAAATGGCAAGTGGCTATAAGAAAATTGCACAAGCACAGAAAATGCCCATTTCCACCATCAGGGCAATAATTAAGAAGTTCCAGTCAACTGGAAATGTTATGAATCAACCTGGAAGAGGACATGTGTCTATAGTGTCCCAACACACTGTGAAGAGGATGGTTCGAGTGACCAAAACATCTCAAAGGATCACAGCTGGAGAATTGCAGAAGTTTGTTGCATCTTGGGGTCAGAAAGTCTCCAAAACTACAATCCGAAGTCACCTACATCACCACAAGTTGTTTGGAAGGGTTTCAAGAAAAAACCTCTACTCTCATACAAAAACAAACTCAAGCATCTTCAGTTTGCCAGACACTACTGGAACTTCAAATGGGATCGGGTTCTATGGTCAGATGAAACCAAAATAGAGCTTTTTGGCAATAAACACCAGAGGTGGTTTTGGTGCACACAGAGAGGTAGCCATATGGATAAGTACCTCATGCCCACCGTTAAATTTGATGGTGGCTCTTTAATGTTTTGGGGCTGTTTTTCTGCCAGAGGACCTGGACATTTTGTTAGGATACATGGCATCATGGACGGTATCAAATATCAACAGATATTAAATGAAAACCTGACTGCCTCTGCCAGAAAGCTTAAAATGGATTGTGGTTGGATCATCAAAGTCAACACAAAAATGGTTTACTGACAACAAAATCAAGGTCCTGCCATGGCCATCCCAGTCCCCTGACCCGAACCGTGTGGGGGGAACTGAAGAGGAGAGTCCACCAGCGTGGACCTCGAAATTTGAAGGATCCTGAGAGATTCTGTATGGAGGAACGGTCTCAGATCCCTTGCCATGTATTCTACAACCTCATCAGGCATTATCGGAGAAGACTCAGAGCTGTTATCTTAGCAAAGGCAGGTAGCACAAACTATTGACTAAAAGGGTGCCAATAATTGTTGAACACCTATATTTAACAAAGATTTTTTTTTATATATAAACCTGTGTTTTGTTTGCAATTGCTTGATATCCATGACAGCAGAGTATTTTTGTATTTTTTTTTAACAAAAGATCAAAAGGTTAAACAATAAAGACAATTTCTCACAGACTTCTTTGCTCATATTTACCAGTGGTGCCAATATTAATGGAAGGCACTGTGTGTGTGTGTGTGTGTGTGTGTGTGTGTGTGTGTGTATATATATATATATATATATATATATATACACACACACAGTTAAATATATATGTTATATATATAAACTTAAAGTAGAAAGCTGGAATTTGTCCATATGAAAGTTTGATGAATAACGGCCATTGTTATTAAACACATTTAAACAGTCCCAGTTTCTTGTTTGGATGTGAGTGATATGTTTTCACATTTTCCCAAAATTCCAAAGGACGGTATTTTGATCTTATACCTAAAGAAAGAGAAGATGTTTCTTTGTCTTGTTTCTGACAGAATGCAGTCATGTGCTATAACTGGATTAGTGAGACAGAAAACCATTGAAAAGGTGAAGCTATCTCCATAGCAACCATGCTGTCTAACAGGAGAAATCAAGCAATGTTGGGAAATACCAACATATCATAGTTTCAAGGAATATATTCTGTACTATGTCTGTATGCATGTGAATACGTACATTTTGTGTATATATACATGGGCCCATCAATCGCTATATATTAACTGCAAGCAGCGATTAATGGGCCCAAGCATGAAGGGTGTGGCAATGTCTGTTTCATTTCAACATTTTTACCATACATGTGAAGGTTGAGCCCTACTGCATGATGTTCAAGGGAATTATGCCACACTTCCTGTTTGACCATCCACACATGCTAATTAATCACATAATCAAGGCAACACCATCTGAGTGATCAAAAATTTATTTGCAATTTAGCATAATGGATATACTGATGTCATGCTGACCATCTAGGACGATTAATTAAAGGTATGGTTCATAAGCCTCACTTCCTGTTGCCAGTTTTTGGCACTATGACAACAAATCACTTTTGGCATGTGCATGCTATTATGTCCTAGCCTTGAACATATATCTGTGATTTGAACCACATTGCACCATCTACTGTAGAATTATTCCCTACTTCCTGTTTGCAGTGTGTGACCAATCAATTGTTTGCCTCATGATGGCAACACGTTTTGAGATATCAACAATTCATTTGCAATTTTGTATCATGGATATGTTGTGATTATGATTACCAAATTTGTTTGAATCTGATGAATCTGCTAGGAGGAATATTTATAAGTTTGGTACTTCTCAAAATGCACAAAATCCCAAATGCTGACTTACTGATAGGCGGAGATAATGGATGTGATTGTAACATTTGACTGTCTTAGGGAGTCATATATGCTTTCTAAATCTGGTACACATCAGTGAAATTGGTTGTCCATAAATAAGATAAATCTCAAAGGTGGTGCTATTGAGCCCCCAGGCCACAGCCAAATCCAAGCTTGTGTCAGAACCCCATGACCACAATTTCTGTTTGTGGTAAGTTATAATAGGTTTTTTTTAGAATGCGATATAACTTACATATTGGCAAATGGTGGAAAAATAATCAAAATGGTCAAAATCAAGAGGGCCATCTTCTCAGCATTGGTGCTTGGACCCTAAAGAACAACCATACATGCTTGGCCTTATTTGTCTAGGTGTCCTTATACAAATTAGAGAGAAAGGTATGAGATTTTAAAGAGCCCCTATTATGCGATATACACATGCATAATTATGTTTTAGAGGTCTCATACAAAAGGCTTACATCCATCCAAGGTAAAAAAACATTTTCATTTTCTCATAACTTACATTGCAGCATCACCTCTTTTTTTGCAGAGTCACAAACGACTCGCTCAAAGATCCGTTCACTCAAAACTCCTCCTTTCAGAGAGCCTACTCTGCTCTGATTGGTCAGATGTCCCAGTCTGTTGTGATTGGTTTACCGCTTACAGCACGTGTCGGAAAGGAAACACCCATTACCAAATCTGAATTTCAGCTCAGTAATAATGTTGTTGGTTTTACCTTATCAATTTGAGCCCGAGTGCGATAGTGATGCATCGGAAAACCAACCCGAACCACCATCGCAAGCGCGATGAGAACAGGACGTTTCTCAGTGGTAAGTTCATATGTAATTTGGCAATAATGTGAGTTAGCCAGCTAGCAGAGGCTAACAGCTAACAGGCTAACAGCTAACAGGCTAACAGCTGTGCACTGGCTGAACACCTATGCAACACAAAACTATGCATTTCGAACACTCTGAAGAAAATATATACATAAATAATTAATCATTCTTACAGGTTGTGATTCAGAGGCACAAGGTGGTCCAAATAAAGTGGTTATGGCCCCATCTTTAATAAATAATCGTTTCGTAAATCCCACGATGAGTTCAGCTATATTTGAGAAGCAGTCGTCAGTGAAATGACGGGAACACAAATGAAGGTCGGAGTTCAACTGCTGTGGTATCATTTCAAAGTGAATTCTAACCACTCACACTTTACATCCTCATCCGATGGGAGTCCATGCAAAGTGGTTTTGCTTTTGCAGTGTAGAAAACAACATCTCCTAGACATGAACCTAACTCTTTCAAGACGCAACCTCAACTGTAGTGTTTGAGGGTGGGTCAAAGTACTATTACTATACACACTATAACACACTAACACAGTTACTACAGTTATATTACACCTTTATAACACATTTAATTCTGATATTGCACATTTATTCCAGCTCAATTACACATTTACTACTGTTATATTAAGCATTTATTAAAGCTGTTCTCCAGGTTTCACCCCTTACAACGACCCTAATCTATTAACCATAACTACGGTGTTGTTTTTTAATTTACACAAGGTCAATGATTCTGTGTTTTTCTCCAACAGATAAATGGATAATTTATTTTTGATCTCAGGATTGACCCTGGGACCCTGGAGCTGTGATGCGGCAAAGGCATTACTTGTATATAAATTTATTTCAGTATTGCTGACTGTCTAGGGCAAATTTAATGTAGTCAGTCCACATATCAGCATGTTTTTGGAAGGTGGAGGAAACCTGAAGCCTTGGTGCCAGCTCCATGGATTTTCTAGAGCTCAAGCACTGTAATGTTTATAATAATAATAATAATAATAATAATAATAATAATAATAATAATAATATCTCTCTGTGTGTGTGTGTGTGTGACAGAGACCGTGAGCTGAGAAAAGCCGAAGCTGAGCAGGATAAGCTGAGCAAGTTGAAAAGCTGGACCTGTTGGATATGGCTGCTATAAACTTTTATGATATCAAGAATTTGCGGGCTGTTCAGAGCAACCCCAATGAATTTCATAAGTTGGTGCCTATTAAATGTAGTACTCAGAGGAAATTCACACAGAAACAGGGAGACCATGTGAAATTGCACTTTTGACATAGAGAGTAAACAGAGTTTAGGACTGGACAAAGCACTTTATTACATCTGGTTTCACTGCTGATCCAGTATCCTTTACTCTTCATCCAGATTCCAATCCAGACCGGACTTTACAATGCTCTCACTTGCTTTCTCTGTATCTTTGAGCTGGTTGCTCTGTTTGCTTAATCATTTGAACATGATTCTGCCTGCCGATTTGAATTTTTAATTAACATTAAGCGCATGCTTACATCCATATATACAGGACACATATACAACAATAGCCAAATAGAAAGAATTCAATAAGGGCACTTTAGACAATATAATAATAATAACAACAATAATGATATAAGGTATATTAAGTAATATAAGTAAGTAATATTTAATTATTATTTGGGTTCTAGAAAGGATACAAAATAATCTACTTCACTGAGACAACTGTGTATATATTGTCAAAACTTTTGAACTTAAATCACCAACGATGAATACCCTGAGTGAATATTATTTTAGAATTTAAAAAAATATATTTTATATTATTTATTTCAGACTTCATTTGAGAAATCAATAAAATGAGGTTTAAAAGGTTTACTAACTTAAAATGAATATGATTAATAGATCAGTTTATTAGACCAAGTTCACATTAATAGACATATAGTGATCTCACCATGGATGAATTATTATTTTTTTCTGGACTGGACTAAGCTACACACTACTGAACAGTAATTTGATTTACTTAAACAATGGTTTCTAAACTCCAGTCCTGGTACTTTCCCCACTTTCAGAGTTTCAAATTTAATTGACCTGATTCTGCTGATGAGGTAATTATGAAGACCCCCATAATTTGGTTCAGGTGTGTTTGGGAAAACTTGAAACTCCACAGGGTGTTAAACTTCTGGAACTGAGAGCTGAAACACGAGAACAAGAAGCTGATTGACATTTTATGCAAACACTCCTTTTCCAAAATGCTGCTATTATACTCCATAGAAATCAAGTAAAATATGGTCCGTTTGTAAGATGCCAATAGAGATTTAACAGGCAAACAATCTAAACTTAACCCATTACACAATGTAAGTTATAATAAAGTAGTTATATGAAGTACACTAATAGTAAAATCAGATCAGTGAAAATTAGAGAAAGATACCCAGAAAGCGTGGGTAAAATAATTTATATGGTCTTTTCCATTGAATTAGTTATCTGTTTATTAGTTACTTTTTATTAAAGTGCACGTGAACAGAAGTACACTAAGACCTTGATTTACTAAATGGCTGTGTGTGTGAAAACATGCAAACTTGGTGACACCCAACATATCCCAACCTGACATTTGATTACTGATTTACTAAAGGCCTCTAGAGAAAACTGCATCACTCAAAAACAGAAAATGCCCATTTTGTTTGTTTGTTTGCCTTAATGCAGAGTTTCTCAGCCTTTTGTAACTAAAGCCCCCCCCAAGCCTCCCCACCTAATCTATAATCTGTTTTTTTTCATAGATAGATAGATAGATAGATTTTTTTTTTGCTTTTGTGTTTTTGTACTTTTTAAATTACTTTTAATAACTTTTATGCTTTTATGACTTTAAAAAAACTATATGACGGAGAGGTATGGAACATGAATGATCAAGAATGTTTCTGAACACTATAAATACTTTGAACAAGAGAGCTAGGCTGTAATAACATGCACTATTTTAGATGTAAAACATGTTTCATTCCATTCGTCTTGCATTCTAAAAACATTCACATAAGAATGATGTAAATTGGGACGAAGGGTGTCTCGTTAGCCAGGACATTGTTAAATGTCCATCTCTCAGCCTCTCACTAAACAGAGCGGACGCAGAGAGAGGTGTGAGTACAGCGGGAAAACAAGACCTTGCACTTGCAGGACAGTACTGGCCACATTCGGAAAGTTGCTTTTTTTGCAAAAAAAAAAAGTCACTAAAGGGGTCTGAAAAGTCGCTAAGTTGGCAACACTGGTCTGCACTGACAGCTAGATAAAAGGCAGGCTAAGCTCCGCCTCTCCCCAGCAAAAAGAAAATACAGAGGGAGAGGGAACGTGGGGTTTTTAATTTACGCACATTCTATTTGTAAAACAATAAAATACACAGAGTACACCCAAATGATGCCCTGTCTGTGTTTTTTTTCTTGAAAACAATTTACACGGTTTCGGACGCAGCCCATGGCTTCAAGCGGTCGTCTATTAGCACGTGTAGCATGACAAATAATTAACTGCACATGAAGCTTCCGTAAAATTTAAAATGAAACACCCAAAATATTTATACGGTTCCATAATGAAGACGAACTGTATGTTGATACGTGAAATTCTGGAGGGAACGTCGGACGGCATGACGTGGGGACGTAATGACGTGTGCTGTTAATCAATCTATGTTCTATAACATGTAAAAACGGGAACATGAAAGGAGTATTCTAAACGCGACTCATGTAAACACCTTAATCACAATATTATCTTATTCAGAATGAGGTCAATAATTAGATTACTGCTGTTCATGTAAACGTAGTCAGTGACTAAGGCCTAAACTGGAAATGTTTGTGTAACTATTCCTGTTATATTAAATCATTGAAATGAGCTAAATATGTGCTGGCTTCATAAAAAACACTTGCCACAAAACAATATTAGATTTTCTTTAGTCATGCCCAAGTGATTAATGCTCAAGAAGAATGCTCAAATCTATGTGTCTGTGTGAAGTGGGTTGAAGTTATTGGTTCTGATGAGCATGTTTTGACTGATGGTTCTAAAATCAGAACTAACATTAACTTCTCCTAACATTCCTATATTTATTGGTTTGGCCCTATGCACTGTGTATTACTGCATTAACTCTCAATAGCGGCTTTGTTAAAGGGTTATGGGGTTTACTCAGGGTCACGAGTTTTCATCTCAGAGCTGAAAATGTGATTTAAGACAACCATGAACCTAATAAAACATCCTGCTCTACTGAGGGAAATATGAATCAGTCTAAGAACACACACACAGGTTTCAATACCTCCCCTGATATTTTCTGCTTTCATATTGTTTTTTTGTTGTTGTTGTTTTTTTTAGCTTTTATCTTTTTGCTCTCTCTCATCTATTTCTGTCTTGTTCCTGCTGTTTTCTAACTGACTCTCCTGGTCAGCATCCTGTAACCCTTTCTCTCAATTACAGTGATTAATAGTGACGTATCATTCATGAACGATTTGTTCATTTTGAACAAATCTTTTAGTGACTCCGGATAAACGAGTTGTCTTAGAGAGTGATTCGTTCATTTTTGACCGCACATGAAACAGAAATGATTAGTTCACCTCTCGAGTCTTTGGGTTCAAGTCGTTCATTCATCATGTTACAGCCCCACTGCATTCAGCCTAAGGGCGGTCACAGGATGAACGAATGACTCGAACCCGAAGACTCCAGAGGTGAACTAATCATTTCTGTTTCTGATCTTGCATGGTAAATTGCCTATGGGGCGGTCACCGGAGGAACGAACGACTCGAACCCGAAGACTCGAGAGGTGAACTAATCATTTATGTTTCAGGGGAACAGATGTGACAAATGTGACATGAAAAACGTACGACTCAGATCGGGGGGTTAGGTGAACTAACAGACTGCATAGCCTGAAGACCAGCTAAGCAATTAATTTATCATTTTTGTTTCTCATAAGCCTATAGTGCATTAGCCTATAGTTTATTTTTTATTCCAAATGTGATCAACATTTGCGTAAGTACTAGATGTGTTGGGGAATAATTTAACATGTAACATTTTAATTATATTCTGCTGAAATGAATGAAATGACTCAAAGAAAGTTTTTTCATTTTGCTGAACGAGATTCAAAGATCCTAGTCAGCAAAAGGAACAAAACTTCCCATCACTAGTGATTAATATGACAACGCTGCATTTAGAAATAAGGCTGTCCCAGCAGCTGATTTTCCCAGCAGTGTTCAACGGAAGAGCCAGGATTGCCAGGATTGTCCATGCCAGGATTGTACAGGGGCCTAGCAGCACTCTGCAGGAAGGATCTCTCCAACTGTGATTTACAAATTGAACTAAGCAGCTATGAAGTAAAGCTGATGCGAAGCACATCTAATCGTTTTGCCTTACAAGAACAGGATACACACTTTAGCCTGCCTATTTGGTCAGAACCAAAAAATGTTTTTCTCTCAGTTATAGAACAAGTTTAACCTTAAACATACAGTAAATCTAATATAATGTAGAGTCACTGTGCCTTGGTAAAGCGGGCACAAATTTGCATACACATGTGCCACCACAGTTTCTTGTAATTTGGATGTTTAGTGTCTATGTTTTGTGTTAATTTTTAGTGCAGACAAGGTTCATCTACAATATGCATTCATTGAATGAGTTGTCCTAGTAATGTAGTAATATGCTACACAAAATTCATATTTATGCAATTGTATGCCACCATAATATTAATCAAAAAGCCCCATGAAAAACATTTATTCAGAACCAAAATGAAGACGTCTTGTCATTTAAACATCTACGTGTTCACTGAGGCAGGTGATGCCGAACATCAACTGTGAACCTCAGTCACAGGCTTATGAACTCTCAATTCAATGTTCAGTGGTCTTCTTTACTTTTTTCCACAGCCAGTACTGCAGTCTTTTGGATGAAAAATAATTTAATGTAATGTCATGTGTCTAATGTCTGAGACACAAAAATAGGAAGTATAATAAATATACAAGCTAAAATTATACAAATTTAAAGTTCAAGGCGAGATTAATCATGATAATTTGTATTCATTTTGAAGGAGAAGATTATATGTATTCATTTTGAAGAACTCTCTTCTGTGGTGTGGTATTCTGGCTGCTCTGTGGCTGACAAAAGGCTCTCCAGAGAGTCATCAATCAGCCCAGAAGATTATCAACACACAGCCACCTGTGCTGGAGCACATCTAAAGGACCCGTGTCTGCACAAGCATCATCAGAGACATGTCCCACACAGATCATCACCTCCTCACCCTGTTGCCCTCCGGAAAACACTACAGGTCCATCAAGACATGGACCTCAAGGCTTCTAAATAGTTTCTACCCCAGTGCCAACAGAAAACTGATCTTTAAATGGAGGTTTTTGTCCTACTGACACCCCTGTCAAACACCCATCATGCACCCACTATTCCTCCATTTGCTTCCTCATCACTGTCTACCCATCTACCAGTGTGCAACTGAATGTAGAATAATGTTAACATGCAATAACTGTCCCTGCTCACCACGTGCAATAAGTGTCATGTGATACAATATGTGCAATAATGATGTATGGATTTTAAAATTTTTATTTTTTAATTTTTGTAATTTTATACTTATATTTATATACTTTTTATACTTCTAGCACCATTGGCTACTGCACCGTAAATTTCATTGTACTGCTGTGCAATGACAATAAAATCATTCTATTCTATTCTGGAATAAATATATAAATTTGGTCAAAATCCATCCATCCATTTCCCATACAGCTTATCCTACAGGGTCACAGGGGAGCCTGGAGCCAGGAAACTTGGGGCACAGGGTGGGGGACACCCTGAACACACACACACTATAGACAATTTTGAAAAGCCAATCAGACTAAAGCACATCTTTTTGGACTGGGGGAGAAAACTGGAGTACCTGGAGGAAACCCCTAAAGCATGGGGAGAACATGCAAGTTTCATGCACACAGGGCAGAGGCAGGATTCAAGCCCCCAACCTCAGAACTGTGAGACAAGCATGCTAACCACTAAGCCACCGTGCCCCTCCCCCTCCCACCCTGTCATGAATGAATAATGCTGCTATAAGCCAGGAAATATAGTCATGTTTTGCGAGGTCCCCAATCCATGTATCTTAAAATTAGGCTATATTACACATAAAACTTACTTAATTTACTGACCCAGTCATTGACATTTCTAGAAGGTTGTCATCCATTTATCCTTTCCTTCACAAGTAGTGGTCTTGGCAAAACTTTGGAAAAAGACTCAGGGCTGAGCATTTCTCTACATCAATTTGGGCCAGATTGGCAGATGTATTGGTGTACGTCATTCCATAATCAAACATTTTAAGTATGATGTCTGAATACGGCTCCCACAATACCACCATTCCCACATCTTTTAGCTATTTTTCCTGTTCAAATCCTCATATCTCAATGTATGGATGAAACAAGCTGTCTATATTTTTCATATTAAGAAAGGAAAATAGGGAATGGAAATTGAAAAAAAATTGAGGTCAGGATTTGAATGCTTTTTATATGAAACAATCCATGTTTGTTTTGAAGAAATAAAATATCTTTTTTCTTCATTTTCTGCTTTTGAATTTCAGAGTGGATATGGATTGAATGGATGATACACTGATTATGGTCCATTGGTAAAGTTCATGGTCTATCTTTCTTACTCTAATCTCTCATTTCAGGGCTAAGGCAATATTATTTTGAGAAAAGTGATTGCATTTAGTTTTACATACACAAAATATTATTGTCACTGTAAAAAAATGATGTATTTTATGTTTCTCCTTTACAGAAACAACATGAGCAATAACACAAAAGACTTCTTTTTAATTCTCAGGTTATAGAGGAGTGTAAAAAGAGAGAGAGGGAGAAAGTTGCTCTCAGGATAATGTGTAGCACAGCTGGATCCCAGCAATGACATGTAAAGAGCTAAACTGTAAACCATGTTAATGCTACAAGGTGGCTCCCCAGCTGTAGGCCTACACTAAAAGGGTACTGCCTCGGGCTATCCTCTTTTCAGTGGATAATTTCTTGATAACTCTGGGCAAAATGCCCTACAGTGGATTAAGTCATGCTTACTAATGCATATCGATCAGTCATATTTTCCTCATCCACAGGAGGATGCTCCAAATGCTCAAGTAGCCCAGAATGGCTCCACTTCTCTGCAGGAAGTTATTTATTAAAATGTCGCATCTCACTATTAAATTAAGCATCTGCATGTAGGCAAAGCTTTTATAGGTAATTAATGCCAAGAAGTGTATTTATTCAAGTGGATATGCACACTTGATGCAGAAGCAAATGTGTTGAGACACTACTTATGGAAAGTGAACACATGGGCTCCTTTTGTGTGAAGTAATTTAATTTTCTATTCCTTGCTAAGCTTCTATACAATCTGTAATAACAATACTAATCTGTTACTGTTTACTAATCTAGTAAACTATATTAATCTGTTTAGATTAGTGCATTATATTAATCTCAAACAAACAAATTAAGCTGTTGTATCACTCTGTCAGCATGTGCACAAATCAGGATATTCTTTACTTTAGACAAGCTATAATAAACCTGATCTTATCATCAAGGATAGTATTCAGAGTTCTAAGAACACAAGTAAGGAAACTCAGCATTATTTTTTTAAAGTCATGGTTCATAGGAAGACACAGGAATGAATAAATACATCTAAGTGCCCAGGTTCAGGTCAAACCAGAAAACACAAGAAACATAAATTACACAGAAATGGATATATAAATCGTTCCAAGATAAACAGAAATCAAAATAACATTTAATTTGGCATTCACAACAAATTATTTGCTGCTAAAAAATGCCTTAAGGTGTATTATTTTGGATTTTTGTAGCGCCAAACACAAAACAGAACAGATGGTTGTAAGAAAAATACACAGAAAGGTATAAAGAGGAAAAGCTGGGTCTAATATCGTTCTAGTCCAGACTGTTCATGCATGCAGTGCATCAGTGACTGTCATGTCAGGTGAAACTAAGTTAGACACTTTTAAACTCCATTCGGGCTCATTTTTATCCGACTGCTTTGCTGACACATCTGTAACACATCGTTAGTGTCACCAATTGGAGGCAGATGCAATACCGAGAAAATAAAGTCAAAGTCAAGTCAAGAATCCAAAGCAAAGCAAATCATGAGTTAGTAGCAAACCAAGATGGTGGCAAGGACGATGCAACATGGGCACCACTCCAGCAAAACCAACATACCCGAAGCAATGATAAATAAGGAAATAAGAAAGGAAAATCAAGAGCAGGTGAAAATAATCAGTGAAGCAAACAAATGATGAATCTGAGGAATACGGTGCTTACTGATGCAGAAGTATGTATCAAGTAGGGATTATCAGCCTATACAAGAGCACTTGGTACAAAGACATCTTGAGATTTCCTGTGAGCATGCTATATATATATATATACACACACACACACACGCACATTTTCATAATCATGAAATTTTGTGGAGATATTTTAATGAATTTTGCTTCTGCATTTATTTTGCCCTAAATACTATAAGAATCTCAATGTGAAATACTGTGCTTACAAGAATTCAGTGGATGTTGATTGACATGGGAAATATCTCCATTTTATGTTGCCATTACCTCTGTAATGAGATGCCACTCACTGTCCAGTGGCTCAGTTCTCTCACTGATACACTTCATATCAGGGGAGTCCATGTACTCTTTGTACCACAATTGCACTTTTTGACCATGTCGTACACAGTTATAGAAAAGATTTATTTATGATTGGTGTCACCCAGATGAGGTTGGTTTCCCATTCATACGTTTGAAATATCCTGAATGCATTTATTTCTGTAAAGCTGCTTTGCGACAATGTCCATTGTTAATATTGATATACAAATAAAATTTAATTGAAGTTAATTGAATGCACGCATTTAGAGCACCTCATTAAAAGACATTCTTTCTGAGTCATAACATAAGCAATAATCAAAAATTATAAATATGCAAATAGAGAAAATTAGGTCATATGTGACTATAATAATGGAACAATGATTATGATGAATTACTGCATATTCTCTTTTTGCTTTGCCCTGCTTAAGCTGAATTGTCTATAACTGTCTATATTTATACAGATTACTTCCTGTATTGGAGAAGCTAGGGTGCAAGGTTTCCCTACAGTATTCCTTGAATATTGAGTATTCCAATGGATATTGTCATTGGATGGGGTTAATTGTGGCCCGTGGGTTTAAACATCACAACATTTTATTTCAGAACTTTAATTTATCTCTCTTTCTTTCTGATTCAATTATAAATTCTGAGATAAAGGCACACTATAAAGACCCCGCTATCATTATCACCGCTTTTATTAACTATTCAGTTTCATGGTATCAATTTCATGTCCTATGAAAGGTCCTATGACTATCTAAGGTTAAGGTTACTGGTGTGACTGGTGTTCAGTCTCTCTATATTCTCACCTACAGGAACAATTTTACAATAATTGTTAAATTTTCTTTTACTGTAAGACAATATTTTATGATACTATCTAAGAGACAGAAGACCTTAATGATGTAGTATGTTGGCATAGTGTTTTTAAAAAGTGCAATATATAAGGAATTAAACATAACAGGGGTGCTGTTATAGGAAAATAATCAACAAAGGGGTGGTGTGATGTGCCTTGCCATAACAGCACAGCACATCCTGAAGTGTTTTATTCCTCCTATACCACTATAGAAACAAACTATCTGTATGTATATGGACCATACTACAGAATTAGTGCAAACTGCTGTCCCACAACCAAAAAACACATTTAAAACGCATTTAAGTATTCAAAACTTAGATGTTTACTAAGATTCTTCTATTATCTATTGAAACCCACAATAATATTTAAAATGTCAGTAAGCTTAATATATAAAAAATCATAATTTATTGGGTACTTTCATTTGGGAGGTGGCTGTCCCGAACCCTAACCCCTAAATTTCAACTTATGAAAATGATATTGGAATAATTTTTGCTTTTTATTCAAGAAATTGTAAAAAAAAAAAAAAAAAAAAAAGATTGTAGAAACCCATTTGTGATTGGAGAAGCACATATTTGTGTGTGCGTCAACATTAAGATAAAATAAACAAAGGCACCCTTGCTATAGTACCGTGATGTCAATGCATGATCATGTTCCATATAGCCCCCATTTTTAGAACCTAAAACCATTAATTATCCTACTCTTAATAAAGATTTCTTAGAGTTAACAAAAGAAGAAAAAAAGTCTTTCCACCCTAATGTCACTCTCAAGTATAATGAATTCAACTACATCTCTTGTTAATTTCATGGTTGGCAGACTTTTACAGGTAGGCCATTATTGTTGGTCTCAATAGAACAGTCTTATAATAAACTAATACAAAGGTCTGAAAAAACCATCCAGACAAAGGATTATCCACATTGATAATTAGAAATGCATTAGCAGTATATTTTAGTATGCATAAATAAAAGGCTTATGTACTTTATCTGATTTATCTAAATATTTGATATTTTACCAAGTTATTGTTTTGGCTTCTTATGATTGTCAACTTATTGTGGTAATGAAAATATTTCCCCCCAGTGTATTTGTTTATGTATTTTTCCAGATGAAGTATATTATTTGTTTCCTTCTCATTCATGTATGGGTCAAGCATGAAAAGTCAAGTTCATTGTCATGTTGACCTAGGTTTTGGGGCCAAATCAGGTTCAAAGCTGGTTCATCTAGAGCTGTCAATTTAAATTCCACTCTGGTGTACTCTCTCTGAAGCGTCTTTCTTTTCACTTCTATTCACAAATCTGAGAGGTTTTCAAACCATTTGTATGTGTTTAGACCCTGGACTGTTTTTCTAGATGTTGCTATTGAATCACTTTTTAGGTGCCTGAAATACTTGTGACAATGGATAATGCACTTTGGATTTCAAAATGGACATTGCAATGTGCTTTGTTCGTTCCTTGAGCACAATAAATGTTCTGCACATGCATTTTCACAACCTGGGCTGTTTCTTAAAATTTGGGGTGACATCCTACTTCTTACTCGAAACAAGCCAAGTTCAACCCACAATATTATATACAGTATAGAGGGAATATAAGGACCTTTAACATGCAAAATGGTTATCAAAATTATATATTATATATATCTTATACAGGATCTTGTTTTTGTTGTCACGAAACCATTTTTGTGTTGATTTTGATGTATGTTTTCAGTCACTGTCCTGCTGGAAGATCCAACAACAGCCCATTTTAAGCTTTCTGGCAGAGGCAGTCAGGTTTTCATTTAATATCTGTTGATATTATGTCCAATTCCAGGTTGATTCATAACATTTCCAGTTGACTGGAACTTCTTAATTATTGCCCTGATGGTGGAAATGGGCATTTTCAATGCTTGTGCTATTTTCTTATACCCACTTCCCTTTTTGTGAAGCTCAACAACCTTTTCCTGCACATCACAGCTATATTCCTTGGTCTTCCCCATTGTTATGAATGACTGTATTACCTCATATTTATACACCTGTGAAACAGGAAGTCATGGTCGAACAATTTCCTGCTATTTTCTTATACCCACTTCCCTTTTTGTGAAGCTCAACAACCTTTTCCTGCACATCACAGCTATATTCCTTGGTCTTCCCCATTGTTATGAATGACTGTATTACCTCATATTTATACACCTGTGAAACAGGAAGTCATGGTCGAACAATTTCCTGTTCCTAGTCACCCAGGTTAATACAAAAATGTAAAGTATAATTTGGAATATACTTCACATATATTTTTCTCATATGAATTCATAGTGGTGGCAATAATGGTTGCACACCTATATTTAACAGAGACTTTTTTTGATAAACCTGTGTTGTGTTTGAAATTGTTTATCCATGAGAGCAGAGTATTTTTGTGAAAAAACAAAAACAAAAAATTACAATGTTAAACAATAAAGACAGCCTTCTTTGCTCATATTTACTACAGGTGCCAATATTAGTGGCGAGCATTTTATATGTATGTGTTTATGAATTCATAAATCCTTGAAAAAATCTACTGCAGGCTAAATGCCATCCTTAACATGTCATCTTTTCAAATGCGTCAGTAATAAAACATTTTCTAGCAGTTTCACAGCAGTGCCATATGTCAGTGACCCTCTCTTTTAAAACATGACGTTCTCAGCACATAGCATGACGTTGTCTGAGACTTCAAATCACACCACTGCCACACTGCCATTGTTGTGTCCTTGAGGATTAACCATAACCCTCATCTGCTGTGGAATACTGAATTATATGGTATGTTTTTTGGGCAGCTTTTAAACATACCACTGAGGTCTGTGCAACCTGCATGTGCACCAACAAGCATGATTTCTGAGAGCCTTTTATTATAGACAGGTCTTCTCCAAGAGAGCATGGGAAAATCAGTCCCACTCAAAGGGAAAGGTCAACCCATTGGAACATCCAGAGTTGTTAAAACACCAGCAGTACTACCTGACCAAAGGAGACAACCCCGTATAGGGACTGAATAATAATATACCAGACAGGGAGATTTGAATACAAAGTCCATTGAAGGTTAAAAAAAACAAGTTTAACGCTATTTATAAATGATGCTGTAGAGGTGGATGTTGGCATACCGAGTCTTATTTCCAATTTATACATGTTGTAAGGATAGACATTTCAAGCACAGTGAATTAAGTAGTAAGTATTTAACCTTGAGTTTCATCTTGAGTTTCATCTGGATGATTTCACATTTTTATGTGATGTCACATGTTAAGGTGTCATGTAGCATGTCAAGGTAACGTTTCACATAGCATGTCAAGGTCTTTATGGATGTAAGAAGATCAGGATGGTACCTGTGAGTGTCTATTTCTAGTTTTATTCACCTTATTCCTAAAATTGAATGAATAGGAACAAGTTGTTTTATGGCCTACTGAAGTTTCAATCAAGTTTAATAGATCAAATGTAGATCAATTTAACACCTTCGGATCAATATTACATATATACATATACAAGTGAATACTTTATTATTGAAACAAATACATATACACAGGATCCATGTGTAGCAGGTTTATTAACAGGCAAATCAAGATCAAGGCAGTTCGGGTCAATACCAAAAACACTCTAATCACAAGAAAAATCCAAAATGTAGTCCAAAACGTGGTCAAAGAACAAGGCAGGGTCAAAATATAAGAAAGTTAACATCAAAATCAACGGACTAGCCAAGGGCAAAAATGTGGCAAGGCAAAAGCAATCCAAATAAACATGGCTCAAAACTTGCAAGAATGACTAGCAAACTGCAAGATGTGGCACCTAGAGAAAAGTCCATGAAATCTACAGAAATCTATTATTTGAGACTGGAGCAATTAAAGATTTCAGGTAATTTGAACTGAAGTCATGTCAAGCATCACATAAAACCCTCAGTCAATCCATGCTGGATGTGTCTCAGCTACATTTCCATACGAGCTAGCGGCAGGAGAAAGAGCAACAGCACAACTTTCGAATCCCTGCATTTTTTTGTTTTGAGTTAGATATTGACTATTTAATGCTTAATAATTAATGAAATCAACTTAGTTTGATAGAATCCCTGCCAAAAATCCCCCAAGCCAAGCAAACTTCTCCTGTTTACTAATTGACCTCACCTTTTGCTCATTACCTCCTTAAATTATAAATATCCCTCAGTTTGTAATTTCCATTGCTATACCAGATTATAGGATATAAGAGCAAGATGAGGAAATCTATTCAGTACTCCACCATCGTGCATAGCTACTTAAATGTTTTTTTTTGCTAAGCTGTTATGACAAGGTCGCTACAGTATTTCAACAGAATGCATGCAAAATGGACAAAAACCATAAGAAGTAGAAGAACAGGACTATATATGGCTAATTCTCAGTCTAGTGACAAATCTAGCAACATTTTAAGAATATAATAGAAACTGTCCTGCACTAAATACAGCTCTCAGGCTCATGTGACAGATAATGGTTATCTTTTCTATTCTATTCTCACACTCAGTCACTTTTGGGTACTGCTTATGCTTGTCAGGGTTGCAGTGGATCCAGAGCCTATCCTGGGAACACTGGATATAAGGCGATATTCACCCCAGATGGGATGCCAGACTATTGAAGGGCACAATGTTGGCACACATGATGTAAACCTAGGGGCAATTTAGCATAGACAATCTACCTACCAGCATGTTTTCAGATAAGCATGATTTTGAGATTTCAGTGGATTTTAATGGAGTTTACACATCAGTCATGCATGAATGGGGAAAAAACCCTTAAAGCATTAAAAACAAGGGCATAGATGTGCATGAACTGGAACATAGTTCTAATTAGAGTTGGCGCTGGTTCAAGGTTCAGGAGGAAAAGCATGCAAACCTTCACTGATGCAGAAATGATACTGGTGATTTTTGCCTGAATCTTGGTACTTCAGCACTTCCGATTACTAGAATTGGAGTAATGTTTATAATGTTAAAGGTCACAGTGAAGATTTAATTTGGGGATAGGTGCATCTATTGTGTATTTACTATATAAGCATGTAGTGTTTTGTTTTTACATTACCCCTCAATTTAATGAACAACAATAACTTTGGAAATTGGCTGCTTAGTTGTTTTTTTTGCCCCCCTGAGTATCAATGAATCATTTGTTTACACACAATAGAGCTAATCAAATAAACTTGACTGATTAGCTGTGACATTTGTATTTGGAGCCTGTTGTTGCCATCTTTCTACTTGAGCAAGGAAAAGAGAATGATGTTAAAGCTGAACAATCAAATCAAATAGAAACACAGACTAATCATTAGGTGTCTCGACTTCACACCACAGCACTGTTCTCAAATCTGATTGGTCAGATGGTGTTGAGTAAAACAGAGCAGCTTGAGCATTAGTGCCAACTGCAAGGCAAATCACAGGTTTATAATATGTACATTATAATGTGTCATTGTTTCTATAATAACAACTAATACAGGGGCTTTTATAGTTAATGTTCCACATAAACAGATGAAACATGCACAGATAAACTTTAACTGTGAACTCAGAGAATGAGGCTTTGCCACTGACAAATTTAGCAAAACAGCAATGGTTCGAATATTTATATAGATATGTATATAGGAACCTAATACATATTCATCAATAGACAGTGATAATACACAAACACTATACATACTGAATGTTTGTGCTAGCAAAAATACACACACACACACACACACACACACACACACACACACACACACACATGTTCTTCAACTCAGTAATTCCTTCCTATTAAATACTATTAGGAAATAGGTATCCAGCGGTATCTTCATTCTGTGGGTAAAACACTTATTTCTCTGGCTTCCTCTCAGGGAGAACCTGCACATAAACTTCACACAAACTGTGACATGGCAATGCCACCCACCCTGCTACCACACCATGCACAAAAGAAAACAATAGCTATCGATATATTGTTATTTGAATGTTTGAAATATCCACATTCAGCAAGGAACTCATCACAACCATTAAAAAAAGAATGGTCTGAAAAATAACCTTGCCTAGATTTAATTGACATTTTCCCAGAAACCCTGGTTCATCTACTTGCATTAGAAAAATACTGAGATTCATTTCTACTGTATACTGAGATTCATTTCTACTGTATTCATTCTCCATTTTCCAGCCTTATCAAGTCACAAACAACAGTAAGAGAAGCACTTATATCTAATCACAGCAAATTACAGTGAATGCACCCACTTTGTAATTTCCCCTTAACTACAGCCAATTACCAACCACAGATACATTTAATGCATTATTCATTTTCATTGCATGGAATTTGAGGTCTCTGTGAATCACAAAACAATCGAAACTCAAGTACATAAGGAGATGCAGGAGCATGTTAATGACATTCCCATGTGATTCATTTTAAACCTGAAATGTTAGACACATTTAGTCACATTTTTATGATGCATTTATTCTGGTGCTATTGCTAGCGCTAAATGTTGCTAGTTCTCACACATATAAAGTAGCATTGTCAATCTCTTAAAAATTTTAATTGAATGAATTACATGATGTGATGATTAATTAACTGAATTAATCACAATCAATTGCACATCAATTTTGGCTGAGAAATTACCCCCCAAAAGATAATTTCAATCATTAGAGTGTTAGATGAGAAAAGCATTGAATAGACATGACAAAAAGTAGCTTTAGAAAGAAATATATTATTTGATTTGATTCAACATAGAATTTATTACTCAAACTTCTAGGTTGTATTGGAGGACACAATTGAAATGCTTCCATCAACCCCTTGTTTTCCACCATATTAACAGGCCTACAATCCACAGCAAACAATTTAGCTATCACATTTGTTAGTTTTTCAAGTGTAGACTTATTAATTCTGTGCTTCCTGCTCTTGGTCAGTGTGGCTTGACAGAGCATGTTGACTGTAGCAGTCAAGGTTGTACTAACTGTTGAGCTCACTAAAACATGCTTTGAGTTTAGGTGGTATTTTAGGTTAGAATTGCTTCGATGTCCAAGCAGCGTTTGGCTGTCACTTTGCATCATGCTCATCACTAAGCAACTGCATGCAATGTAGGATAACGTAGAGGTCTGGGGCAGGGTGGGGTGGGTTAAATGCATTAAATCAAGCATGTTAAATAATTTTAACACATTATTTTTTCCATAATTAATCTGACTAATTTATTGTGTTAAATCGACAGCCCTAATAAAGATTTATCAGGCTAGGAGTAGCAGAAGGGAGACCTGCTGTTAGGTGTTTTGTCTTCAAAGGATTACTGTAGATACTGACATATAGAATCAATGTTATATAGAATACAAGTTTCAGTGTTGACTTTTGATCTGCCAGACCTTGAAGTGAAATGGAGCCTGATGACTTTTTTTGTTTAATATCCCAAACCATCAGGAGTTACATTTCTTTAACTAACTATATTAGACACACAATAAAGTCACTGTGACAAGTTCTATTTCATGGTACACTGACTATATACTGTACAGTGACAATGTACCTCAATGTACAATGACAAATCACACAACTAGTAGTATCAATAAGTTAATAAAGCCTCAACAGTAATAATAATGCATTAAAGTACGAAATACAATGAAACTACAAGTCTATTATGTACTGTAAATATATATATATATATATATATATATATATATATATATATATATATATATATATATATATATATATATATATATATATACACACACACACACACACACACACACACACACACACTGCATTGGGACTCTAAGAGTCTCTATTTTTGTTTATACTACACTTGTTGTTTGATTAAATCACAGTGATTCTGAATACTTAATTCTGATTGGTCAGAATGAGTTGATTGAATTTTTATAACAGCAGCACTGACGTTAGTTCTGACTGCAAGGTTTATAATAATGTGCTTGTTCTAATGCATCATAATTTCTATAGTAACAGCTTACACAGTGACTTGTATGGCAGAAGCTCCACATACATAAATAGATAAAAAAAAAAAATGTGGGAAAACATTGATATGGTAATGTTTTCTGTGAGAAGGCATTTATTTAACATTTTTAGAAGGAGTCTCCAGTGTCTGGGGATTGTGCCTTTTTTCCAGAATAATTTATAATCCCACTATACGGTGTCACCCAGAAGAGGATGTGGTCCCTTTAGAGTCTGATTCCTTACAAGGTTTCTTCCTCATGTCATGATGATGCAAAGTCACACATCTCATCCACCAAAAAGAAATTCTAGTTGACATTACAAACTAAAAGAAATTTAAATTTGTTTCTTTACATTGCCAGTTGTTAGTTTAAATTTAGGCAGAAAATAGATTGTGTAAATTAACACTTTCACCTCATTTTCAATCTTGTGCATCTGTGTTTATTTACTCATTCTGTATACATGCTTCTTTCTGTGTAGTTTTCTGTGTATCATAAAATGCTTTTATGATGTAGGTGTCACTGGGATACACAGAGAAATGGAACAAGGTCCTATGAAGCATTTTGGAATGCATATGAGGATGAACTATAAATGTGGCTATTATCTCAACATACCTCATTAAACAATAGCATTTGCACATGTTATTATGGTGTTTTTTTTTTTTTTAAAGGGCGAATAGGCATTAGGTTACCTTTTTTTTTATTCTTTTAGGAAAAATATTGGGGATGTTTCCAGCCCAGCAAGATCAAAAGCACAATGACTATTAGATATCACTGCATTATGTATTAAATAAAACTTATTGTGGATAATACCCAAAATGGCTAAGATGCTTAGCCATAACTTACATGCCCTTTTTTGATCATACCATTAATGTGGGCACCAATATTGTGCCTTCATTTCCTTAAGAAACTTATCATTTTAAATAGTTGTCAAATTAAAGGAAGAAACAACATAAAGTGCCTTAGTAATGTGTTAGACCACCATGAGCTACCAGAATGGATTTATAGTTTCTTGGCACAGATTCTACAAGCATCTGGACCTGTACTGGAGGAATGAACACAATTCTTCCAACACATCATTTTAACTGCTATTTTGATAATGGTGGTGGAGAGTGCTAGCTAATACTGTATGTCACTCCAAAACCTCAAACAGTCAGCTGATCAGGCAGAAGAACAATGTGTGGATATTATTGAGAGAAGAGCCTCGTTTAGAGCTTATTTTCAGCAAAGGTCAGTTGATCAGTGATGTATGTGATTCAGAAAGGAGAATCTCAATCTTTGCTTGGTTCTGGGGCAGCACGGTAGTGCAGTTTGCAGCATTGCCACTTCACAGATCAAGGGTTCCAGGTTCAATCCTGAGCTCAGGTTAATGTCTGTTTGGAGTTTCATGTTCTCCCCATGTTTTTATGGGTGAATGATCACAGGACAATGAAACATATTGCTAAAAATCACCATGTTATGTGATAGCTTACTTACCAAAATGGAAACAAAGGGACCTAATTTATACTTGAAGGAAGAAATATTTAATATAATTGCTTATGGATTTTTCACTTGCATAAACTACATGTCCAAAAGTATGTAGACACCTGACCATGACACCCATATGTGCTTGTTGAACATCTCAATATATATTTTGTCCCCCTTTGCTGTTATAATAACCTCCACTCTTCTAGGAAGTCTTTCCACTAGATTTAGAAGCGTGTCTGTGGGGATTTGCCTATTCAGGTACAAGAGCATTAGTGAGGTAAGGCACATTATGATACTATGGCACATTATTATTATTATTGTTATTATTAATAACAATAATAATAAGAAAATCCTGACCCTTTTGCATCAAAAATAAACAACATAAACAAACAGGAGCCACGTACATTTGCAATAAGTGGGAGGTGCCAAAATGGCTTGTTTCTTTAAGGAATCAAGACAGGTGTGGATACAAATACAGTTTAATTTGTTTTAATTTTTCTGCAATAAAAAGAGCATGTGGGCATAAATAGGAAGCAAAGAATAAATGAAGAAAGAGAGACACCAGGGCGGTCTAAAGACCTAAACACCAGGGAGGTAGTTAGAGCCTTATGGGTCAGGGTGAATATGACAGGGTCAGTATTTGTTGCTCCAGTTAATTGTCTTGACAGCTGTCTTGTGATGGCTTTAAAAATGCAAGAAAAGAAACAAACAAGGGATAAGGGATGGTTTGTTTTTAGGATCCTATTCGTTTCTGGTCAAGGAGGTGAGTCATATGCAGTGAACAAACAGAAGGCTAAAAGTTATTTGAGATGAGATCTGACTGGCAAATATGATGCAAATTCATCATTAAAAGATTAATTTATAGTGAATAACTATGTAGTAAATCTAATTAATAAAGATGATGCTCCAGCATCAGCATCATTTAGATATTGCTAACAGAAACAAGGAAAACGCCCCTTGCAAACCATTTTTGGGACAATTTTTTTGAGATACCACCTTTCTGCATGTATGCATTATGTTTCTTCTTGAGTTGCATCTTTTATCTTGCGCTACCTTTTTTTTTTTTTTTTTTTGACGTTTGTCCACTCTGACATTGTGGTAAAGAAACATAACCATAGAGAAGAAGGTAAACTCCACTAAACTGACTAACATTACTAGCTAGTGTTTTTGTGATATGTCCTTTTTGTGATGAAGGCCACAACTCAACTCCATAGATCTGCACTTAAATGGCGATTAACTGATCAGAAATGTATATATTGATTGGAAGCCGAGACCTTTAATCCAGTCCAGAGGGGCTGGCGGGCTGGTGTTGGGTAGTTGGGGGATGTAGGTGGAAGAGACGCATTAGGAGAGGAAGCGCTTGTCATACACTCTGGAAAATCATTTCTGGGAATCAGAGAAAACAGTTGGCTTCACTTGATTTTTATACTGCTTTCATTAGCTGCACAAAGGAAAACAGGGCGTGATTACAGAGTCAGTATAATTGGAACAAGAACATTTCTTCCTGCACTTCTGTGATGAGGAGATAGTAGGATCTGTCTTTCTGTCTTTTGGCCAAGATTATAATACACAGAGTTCATTTGCATGTCATAAAATTATTTCTTTTAGTTGGACTGAGTTTTGTAGATGGCCTAGTTACCAGTAGCGTGCCAGTGGACTTCACCCACAGACCTGGGGCTGTATGCATAAAGCCACTCAGAGTAAAATGCTAGTCTTATTCCTAGAATTAAGAATAAGTGTGATTTATAAAGGTTCCTAAGTGTTAAGACTAGGTCTCAGCTCCTAAATTATTTAAGAGTGCTGGAGAGGTATCCTAACCTAGTTAGGAGCAACAAGATGGTAGCAGAGAGGTGGAGACCACGTACTTTCCAACAAAGAAAGAATGTGTTGGAATTATATGATGACAGGGAGTTGATAAAACAATACATGCTTGATCGTCAAGGAATTCTTTTTGTTAATGACCTAGTAAGAAATTTAATAACTTCTCCCACTCTAAGAAACAATGCTCAAATGCATTGCTCAAATGCACAACTGAAGAAATGAAAGTAATAATGGTGACTGCAAAAATGCAGCAGTGCACCAGTGATGACTTGGGCCCATCACAGAAAGCAGGGTCTAAATACAACTATTGCGGCACTAACCACACCAAACATAATAAGGCAGTTCAATGACTTCCCAACTGACCTTCAAACCAAACAACAAAAGCAAGCTTTTATGAGGATTGCAGGCTTCCCCTGGGTTGTTGGTGCCATCACTGGAACTCATGTTTGCATCATTGCTCCAACTGTAAATGAGGAGACATACATCAATAGAAAAGGATTCCACAGCATCAACGTTCAAGTTGTGTTTGATGCCAATTACAATATTTTGGATCTTGTGCTAAAATGGTCAGGGTCAACACATGATGCTCGAGTTGTTTCCCAGAGTGGCCTCACTGGGTTATTTGAACAAAATTATGTTCACCCTGGGTGGCATCTGCTGGTTGACTCAGGATATCCTTTAAAACGCTGGCTTCTCACCCCTTACAGAAGACCATAAGGAGAAGAGCAGTTCAATTATAACAGGTACTGTACTGGTCTGAACTGTAGACAAAATACCAATGTTGTCCACTGAATGCATTCCTGACTTATTGGTTGTTTTTTTTACATCATGAAGAGCACACAAAGTAACAAGAGCTGTGGTGAAGAGAAAAGCTCCTACTCTTACACAAGTCCTACTTTTTACTAAGATTTTTTTTACACTTAAGTTTAAGTTTATGACCATTCTTAAGAGCATTTCTGAGAAGTTTTATACATACGGCCCCTGGTTCCAAGAGTTGGTCCCGGTAGCCTTAATCCAAGCAGGGCATGCTTGGTCTTTTTGTATTGTTCATGGGGTTTTTAGGATCACTCTTTGTATGACTTACCAGATCTGTTCACCAAGGAAGACCCTAATGGGAGCAGCAAGCTCCTGTCAACATAGCCCTAAATTTAACCAAAGTACACATTGACCATAACAAGGCTTATAAATAATAGAAGTTTGGGGATATACAAGAACATCTGCACATTTTACATTTATGGCATTTGAAAGACGCCCTTATCCAGAGCAACTTACATTGATCTGATTTACACAACTGAGCAAATGAGAGTTAAGGGCCTTGCTCAGAGGTCCAGCAGTGGCATCTTGGTGGTGCTGCGATATGAACTCATGACCTTCCGGTCAGAAGTCCAACATCTTAACCATTGAGCTACCACCACCATGCAGTTTTCTGGTTTTTAAAAGGTCTGTATTACATGGAGTCAGGAAAGAGAACTTTGAAATTATTTCTCCAAACATCTGTGATCTGTCATTTGTTATGCATCAAAAAGGAATTACAAAACAGATCCATTCTATAGAACAGAAAGAATAGAACATTCAAATAAACAAACCTCTTATTAAATGAATGAACGAACAAACAGTGGTGCCATCAGTTCTCTGTTCTTTCTTGAGCTCATGTTCTGTGTGGATTCCATGTGGGTTTCCTTTGGGTTCTCAGCTTTTCTCCCTGTAAAAAAACAACAACAAACAAAAACAACAACAAACATGCTAGTTGGTGGATTGACTACATTATTTTGCCCACATGTGTGAATATGTATGTATGTGGATGGTGTAGTTTCCAACTCCATCATAACTGAAGATGAATACATGAGTCAGTACATAAATACACACCCACAACTGTTTATATGCTTAGTTTTGGTAATACTCATTTAAAGTTATACCACAATCATATCTACATCAAATCATACACTAATACTAGGAAATTACGGCCACACGTTTCAGCAGCGTGTCATTAGACAGTCAGTTGGTTCTTACTGGATTAATAATGTTGTAAGTATAACCTTACAATGGCACAGTGTCTCACACATTGTGGGTTCTGAAAGATTTCTGAATGTATAAAGATGTTTCATTAGTTCTATAAGGAACACATACACATACTGGCAATCTATTTATTCAATACTGTCAAAGATTTATTACAATGCTATGTCAAAGTTAGCAGTTTTGGTATAATTGATAATTTGATGAATTGTATTTCTTAAAGCACTTTTGCTTACACCCAAAATGCAACCCTGGCCAAGCAGTTACTAAAGATGAAATAATGATGTAGATTCACATTAATGAGAGCACTCTTTGTTTATACCATGGGCTTCTAGAGAGCTTGCTTCTTTGTTGCATGGCATATCCCTAGTCTAAAAACAAAAGTAAGTTTACCTCTTATTCATATACAGTAAAACTTGGTGCTAATTGATGTTAATGCAATCTCATAAGCAAATTAGTTGATTAATTAAACAGTTTATTTAGCTGTATATTAAATAACCGACAATAGCATAGAGAAAGGTGGGACATTTATTATTATTACTATTATTTAAAATATTTGTAATCATTCTTACAATAGGGGTGTCAGTAAAAGGGACAAAATGGTGAGCCTGATTTATTTATATTGCACCAGATGCCTCCTTGTTTGAATGATCTGACACAGTGATGCTGATTAGCACTTGATAAAACAGTTGTGTGGCAGAAAACTCTAAGGTGAACCACAGGCATGAGAGATTGTAAAAATTGACTTCATGGCTGGGTTGCCCTGGGTGATGTCCTTTACCAAGTGAGCTGCAATCTTGATGTTAAAATTGGCAGCAACACCCCTGGAATTTCACAGAGGTTGCGGCACTGGGCGTCTTTACAACATTGGCTTTTCTTGCAGCTTTCCTGTGTTATGCACTATTTGTGTGCAATGTGTAGAAGAAAAAAAAAATAACAACCCCAACTTATTTTAGATTGTGACTTGCTGTGAGTTCTTGCTCATGCATTACAGATGTCATAGCATTGTGACTAAAGGTTTCCCTCATTTTTCTAAAATGACAGTGAATTAATTAAACATTAGTTTACTAGAATGAATTAAGCTCTTAAAGCTATTTGATTATTTTTTGGGGGAATATTATTTATTTAATTTAATAAATGTATTTATTTATTTATTTTTACAAACTAAACAAACAGAAACTTAAACAACAAGCCACACACAATCATGTTTTCTACTGTGTGAAAATTGTGGCTCCAGTGAGATGCACATGATATACTGGAATTAAACATATTAAGCACAGGGTGTTTTGCAGAAATATTATTTAATGTAATTGTAGATTCCTGGATGCAGAGAAGTCAGGAGATGAAAAGGTAACAGAGTTATTCTTTATTTTGGAATTTGGTATTTATCAAGGTTCAGATGAATTCATATCATGGCTGTCCAGAGAATCACACAAAGTGAGAAACAATTTCAACATGACCTTCATCATGCAGAAATATCCATGAAGAGTCCCCAAAGGACCCCAAACATACAAATGTGAAAACAGTAAAAAAAAAAAAAAAAAAAAAACACAAATAAAAAAACCTAATCTCATTCATATTAAACTATTTAAAAAGCAAAGCAAAACTTTTCTCACAGCATGGAGTGAGTAAAACTTAACAACTATGAAGCAGGAATATTTGTGAAAGTCCAGCTACATTAAATTAATTGCTTTCAAAGCTCATACATAAAATTAATTGCTTTCAAAGCTCAAGTAACTAGAGGACCAAATGAAAGCCATTTGTGGCTTATCAATTATGCTTTATTATGATTTATTCTGATTATGCTTAATCGTTAGTGATTAGTGAATATATATGGATAAGACTCATCAATTTGAAATGGTTATGTTTTGTTTCATATTGGAGCTTCATGCTACTAACTCCAAAAAAGTGGTGTGTTTCCCAAAATGAAAGCACATTTGCCTCACACCTCCAGGATCTGGGGTTCAAGTCCTGCCAGGGCCATGTGTGTGCTGAGTTTGCATGTGCTGCCGGGGCTTCCTCCGGGTACTCCGGTTTCCTCCCCCAGTCCAAAGACATGCATGGTAGGCTGATTGGCATGTCTAAAGTGTCCCTAGTGTATGAATGGGTGTGTGATTGTGCCCTGCGATGGACTGGCACCCTGTCCAGGGTGTACCCCACCTTGTGCCCGATGCTCCCTGGGATAGGCTCCAGGTTTCCCCATGACCCTGAAAAGGACTAAACGGTATAGAAGATGGATGGATGGATGTTTTGAAAGTATTTTCTTAATTTACCAGAATTTAACAAAGCATTTTTACTTCTTTGTTAATTCCACCCCAAGCAAGTCTGGCAAAAAGAGCACGAGCCAATAGTCAAACAATCGATTAACAAGTAAATACTAAATATGGATCAGTGAGTGAAACGGTATGAACAGCCGCTGATAGATAGCAATTTATATGGCAGAAAATAGATGGAATATAAACACATTTATTTTTGTTACAGATTTTGTTGTGGGACACCTTTTGAGATGCTAGTCTTAATACATCTATATATTTTCCTGCTGTGCTATACAATATATAAAATAAAACCAATTATTATATAATATATTCTCTTATGTTTTTTCCTCCTAGCCTCTAGTCTTTTATTGGCTAGTGAAAGCTTACTGCATTGAACGTGTGTCTGTGACAGAATGTCAAGACTGCATTGTCTATTTAGAGAATTTAGAGGATGAGTACCTTAACTTACAGTATAAAGAATGAGTAGAGTGTAAGTCATTTCAATTAAATGTCCAATTAATCTTCACTTCATAAAGAGGGCAGTGGTAACTTGCTCTGATAATTTGTACTTCATAATTACATCAGCGATATTGTGTGCGTGTGTGTGTGAGAGAGAGAGAAAGAGAGAGAGCGAGAAAGAGAAAGACTCAAGTGTCAAAGATTATTGCAATTTAACCAAACCTACTGGGATAATTAGAGATGAAGCTGTGCACTTGTCAAAATTACATCGTAAATGTGAGTCTCATTTGTCAAAAATCTAGTTGGATATTAGTACCATGGATATCATTAAAATACTGTATGGCGTTCCAGGACAGTGCACTCAAGTCACTTCCATGTCAGGTTTTATGATGTTTATGAGATTATTTGTAATTGATTTTGATTTAAGATTTTATTTCTGGCTGGTATAGTCACAGAATATTTATTATATTATGTTGAAAGGTACTTCATTCCTACCAAACAATCCAATCAATAATGATGAAAACTAAAGTGTCACTCAGTCACACAGTGCAGTGCAATAAACATTTCACACCAGGAATTGATATATGTAGCAGGGAATTGTCCTTATGTACTTTGAAATTAAGGAAGCATTATGGACATAGCGCCGTATTCAAAATTAGTAACTTAAGCTTGTGAATAATGTTCCCCTGCCACTCATGGTGCACGTGTGTTGTGGAAACTAATTATGTCGTCATCGGCTAAAACACATGCACAAGTTACTTTACTTCCTGAACAAGTACGGACCCAAGCATGAGTTCACATTCACGGGAATTGCAGCACAGTTCCAGTACCGAACTCAGACCACCTCCTACAAGTAGTCTCAGGTTTGTTACCGCTTCCTGGTCCACATGACAGCTTTCACATTTCCAATTGTTCATGCAAACCGTGCCCTGTTTGGGACTAAACTGCCAGTGTGAAACCCCATGAGATCGTTTTGGAGTGCCAAAAATCCAGCGAACCGTGCTCAGACTCCTAAAAAAGGACCAAGTATGAAAACACCCTAAAAGAGCACTTGATCCAGCACATTCTATTAACTTGTTTTAAGTTTTTTTTTTTTCATATTGTGCTTTGACAGTTAATTGTGCACACAAGAACAAGACGCTAAACTGAGCTCATGAAATTGTAATATGCATGTGAGATGTTGCCTATTTTTCTTGCTTTCTGTTAGTTATTTTGAGTTTGAATTAATAAAACATTGTTAGTGTTTTTTTTTTTTGTAGTGTGCAGTTTTTGCACATAGTATTGCACAAAATAGCAGCTCCCTCTTTATCATTCTGAAAAGAAAAAAAAAATTAAGGACATTTAGTCTTGAAAAGTGTTCGACTTATGCCTGACTTATAGAGTCAGAAAGAGTGTATGATTTATAGAATCAGACATTATAACAAAACAATCCCATATTATTTATGTGTTTAGTTCATTATTAAGTATTTTTTTTGTTGTTGTTCAACTTATACTCTAGTTGCTTGTATTAATCAAAATGATCCCTTAGTCTGTTCTGGGTAAGAGTGTCTGTAGAATGACTAAATGCAGATTAAATGTAAATAATAAGACACATCGCTCCATGATAAATGATGACAAAGATTCCTTCTCTTTTCTCATGGCAGCAGAATGCCACAGTATTCTAAGATTCACTGAACTGCATAAATGATGCCACATTATAAAACCCAAGCAATTAAAAAAGAAGAAGGAAAAAATGCCTGTGAGGCATGGTTATGAAAAATGGTTGTACTGATGTCTTGTTGTGTGCAGCAGAACCGCAGCTGATATACAGTACTTATTGTGATCATTTTGATCTCTTGCCAGTGATTATAATCAGCTCACATTGAGCAAGGCTACTCCAGAAGCAATGCTCTTTCTGCTCGTCTGAGGTCAGATGTGATTTTTGCTGATGATGAGTATGATCATCGCACTGTGATGATCATAGCACTGTGATCGTCGATTCCTGACAATAGCAGAAAGTAACTGGAGCAATGGCATATCAGGGACAGCGAATGGAGCACAGATGGACTGTGCCTGGCAGCCACATACTGAATTAGATGCCACTTTTGGGATGAAGGAAAATGGTGTTCAATCTCACAATGAAATATAAGAGTTTGAGCATTCGCATGTAATTTCTGATACCTATATGACCACAGTGGCCAAAGGATATGAACCACTTTACACTGCTACTTAAAAATGAAGCATAGTCATTTCTCACATTCATAGTGAAATCTGCTACAAAGAAGATGAGAAGCAGATGTGTAGTCATAGGCTGATGACTATAACGTAGCTTGAGGATTACTCTCAATAGCACTGTAAATTAGTACCTGTTACAAACACTCTTGTACATACAGTATGCTGTACCCATTATGCTCTAAAAGTGTTAGTGTTTACCACACAGATATTACAATATCCTTTTTACGCTGTGCATAAGTTATATATAGACATATCCAGATGTTTTTTTATTATTATTTATTTATTATTTTTAAAATAAAAATTAAAATTTTTAACTTAAAATGGATTTTGTCTAAATGTCAAATATTAAAAAGTAAATGGCTTGTTCAGGAGTAAAAAAAAGAAGGTAAAACAGCATATCTAAAATAAATAAATCTTTGCATGTCCAGAAAATGTAACACTCAGATCTAAAATATGTAAGGAAGGGGAACCCCCCCCCCCCCAAAAAAAACAAAAACATTACACCATGTGTAATGTGAGGAAAAGTGATTAAAAAACAAACAAACATCTTACCCCCTATATATATATATATATATATATATATATATATATATATATATATATATATACATACACACATAATTCTATACATACATTGCTAATAACAAAATCTTTAATGAAAACAACAATTCCTTTTCTAGGTATTTTATGTTATTTATCTAGGTATATAGTTATTTAATGTTTACTCATTAATTAGATATGAAAGGTATTACTCTGTGTTTGCCAGTAAGGTTGAATGCACCATACATAGGCCTTCTGCAAACAAATAATATGCTGTACATGTTAAACATACACTATTATACAGTATTTAAGTTTTCCAGCTTGGCTTAAGTGATCTCTGCAAGAAGAAAAAAATAAGTAGCTTAAAGTCTCTTGTGAAGTTATTCACAGGTTAAACATTAAGTGTTGCTAGAAGATGCACACTAGGGGAAAAAAAAAAATTACATTTACAGGAACCTCTGGGTATAAGCTGCACTGAAACACACTGTAAGCTTAAGATATATTTTGTGTCTCCTTTCAGCAAAGCAAACAGTCTCTCTGGAGTATGGACACTGCCTCAGTTCTCTGGATTTATTATTTTTTTTAATTATGTGGAAAAGTAGAGAGTACAGGGGATTTCTGTTGATCACAGTTTAAAACAATGAATCACTGGTTGTTGGAGGTGTGATGTGAGGCTTTGTGCCATATTCCTACACACCAACTCAGCAGAGGAATCTGTCTCTCTCTCTCTTACACTTTTTCACACTGAACAGACTTGTACATTGAAAAACACAAGTGTGGCACTCAATATTCTCCTGCCACCTTGCATGTCAGTTTAAAACTATGATTTTTTTTTTTTTTTTTTTACCTTCATGCTTCATAGCCCTCCAACTCAATGTTGTGTGAATTCTGTTGAAGCAACAGCCATGTGACAGCAGCACAAGCTTTGAAATGTTGGTCCCAGAACAATGAATACTGACACCTCACAGTAGATTGCTGCTTCATGCATGATTCATGAATGCAATCACAAAACAAGGTTACACATTAAGGGCTATATTTAGTGAGTTAAATGCGTGTAATGAGGATTCAATAGAAAATTGTGTATATCAGTAATCACACATCGTGCCCTGCGATGGACTAGCACCCTGTCCAGGGTGTACCCCGCCTTGTGCCCGATGCTCCCTGGGATAGGCTCTAGGTTCCCCGTGACCCTGAAAAGGAGTAAGTGGTTGAAGATGGATGAATGGATGGATGGTAATCACACATCAGTCATAAATATGGACTTAAATATTGTAGAGGGTATGCCTTGATGTCACTTTCCCACCAGAACATGCCCCCCTCGACTGGACTGAGTGGCAAAACATCCAGCAAAATGTCTGGTTTTAATGGGGAAGCTGTGAAAATGCTTGTACAACTAGCGATTATCAGCTTAAATTAAAGGCAGTTGGACTTGACAGTGACCCTTACAACTTGCCCAAGAACCTGTGGTCCATGGACATTGGCATGTGGCCAGAAATCAGTTTTCCCAACATTTATATGTACCTGATTTCCACGTGAGGGAAATACACTAAGCAAAGCTGAAGGCTTACAAAAGCCTTGACGCTTGGTCCTACTTCAAGGCGGGATTTGTTGGAGAAATTAAAGTTACTAGAACACCAATAAACATTCTAGATGTATGTGGACAACTATGTTTATTTTATTATCTGGTAAACCGGAAGCTATCTAGTCCTAGTTTGTTTGTAGCCAACACTGCTTCCACTTACTATATTTTTGAAGGTAAAACACTGTCAGAGAATGAATGAGCTCCCATTAACCATCAATGGAAATTTCGTGTTAAAAAGAAATATGTAGCAAATTATTCATCACTGTACATATGCCACATGCCAAAAGAACTTACACCTACACTGCTTGACTTTGTAAAAAAAAAAAGGAGTGAATGGTCTTTTATAAAAAAAAAAAATCTGTAAAAAGATAGGTCCAAATTCTTGTTAAATCTGTTAGCACAGTCGATCGCACAACAGCTTTTTTTTTTTTTTTAGCTGCGTTTTTTCTGTGTTTTCACGGAATTCACACTGTACACTAATGCTGCTGCTTAGTCTTTTTGCCACTCAGTGGGCGTGACTGTGGCGATTTCCGACTACTCTAATGTCACGTGCATACCCTCTATTCAGGCAGCTGTGTAAGAGTTGAGCACGTGGGGTGGACTTTACACAAAAAATGACAGTAATACATGATTCTGACCTTGGACTATATTACATACATAAATATCCAACCATCAATCCATTTTCTGTAACACATATCCTACACAGGGTTGCGGGGAGCCTGGAGCCTATCCCAGAGAACTTGCGGCATGAGGCAGAGGACACCCTTGACTGGGTGCCAACCCATTGCAGGGCACAATCAGACACAAATTCACACACCACAGACAATTTAGAAATGCCAATCATCTTACAATGCATCAAATTAACAAAAACATTTTTTCACTAATCTGAGAATTGTGCATACACTACGAGTTCATGACCTAGATTTAACATCTCATGACTACATTTAGTTGTCCACACATTTAACCTTAGGTACACAACGTTAGAAGAAAAGCTAAAGAATAGGATGTGCTGGATCAAGTGCTATTTTAAAAGCTGCTGAATATTGATTGTGGAAACCCTGTTGTTACATTTGCATATTAAGGATATTGTGAATGGGAAATCCACTTAAACAGAGTCTTCACTGACCAGCAGCCAATTTACAGGCTCTCTTTGTGGACTTTAATGTTTGTGATTATTATTTGTCACAGTAGTCTGTCTTATTCTCTTATTCTAAGTCTGTCTCTCCTGCCACTGAGGACAGTAATGAGAGAGATGGGTGACCCACTGTGATGAGCCATGACATTTCGAAAGACTTTACAAGGAAGCTTTTGCATCATTAGGCACATTTCACAACTGGTGCTATCAATTATGAAATGGTGCTGAGATTGATTTCAAAGAGATGATATCACACTGTGTGGGAAGTCTCATCATGTTGCATCTTAGCATCTTTTTTCCTCTGGAGAGTCTCACTGAAAGTCGGAGCTGTTTTCTATAGAGTGTTTCTTCTGCCCTAAATGGGACACAGACATGTCTGTCTGCACTTTTTCTCTTTCATCACTGACATCTGATCTTCAGCTAGTCGTTGTCTGATCTCTCAGAAATTGTGTAATTTGTATAGCTAGCAACACTGAAACTCAATTATTGCAGCAGATGGAGTTCGCTCTACAGAATTCTAAATAGTTTGCTAAACAGAATTCTGGTTTAATAACAGAGAACAAGCAGCATTTGAAAGGGATAATTTAAAACACGAGATATCTCCCTACATGCTACATACATAGTTAAATGACATTTAAAAATGCCTATTTTAACAATAATTTGCAGAATGTGTTGTCCACATAATATAATACCAAACATGTCCACAGACACCTTACATGTATGTTGCCCATTTTACCCTATGACCTCGAGTTTCTCATCCAATGTTAATATCTGACACCAATTGATTTATATCATCAGGATATATGTTAAATATTTCAGCAGATATCACTGGTACTAGAAAAGTTGTACAGTGAAAATGAAAGTATAGTGGTCAGCAACACTATGAAGCTGCAGCACCCAGTTCAGGATTTCACGATTATTTTATTTCAGGATTTAAATTTCAGGATTGTATAATTGAAATGGTAATTGTTAATACAAAACTAAGAACAATTATAATAATGAGTTCAAATGAAGGCAACTTAAAATTGATATAGATCTTACCTTGCTTTAGAGTCGATTTAGTAGTTTTTTATTTAATTTTTTAAAATTTTCTAACTCTGCATTAACTTAACTTAAAATCACATTATAATTGTCCTGGGAGTCACAGTGGCTTAGTGGTTAGCACGTTTACCTTGCATGTCCAGAGTAGGGGTTCGATTCCCATGTCGACCCTGTGTGTGTGGAGTTTGCATGTTCTTTGCATGTTCTTCTTTTGCTTTGGGGGTTTCCTCCAGGTACTCTGCTTTCCTCCCCCAGTCCAAAGACATGGCATTGTAGGCATTGTAGGCTGATTGGCATTTGCAAATGAGTGTATGTGCAATTGTGCCATGCGATGAATTGGCACCACATTCAGGGTGTCCCCCTCCTCGAGCCCCGAGTCCCCTGGGATAGGCTCCAGGCTCCCCACGACATGTGTAGGATAAGCAGTACAGAAAATGGATGGATGTATGGATGATTATCATTGTACTTTCTGTATGCTGCAATCGTACATTTTTAACTGCTGTTGTTACCTACTACTTCTCATTTGGCATGAGTAAATAACCACAATGACATCTTTGTATAGTATAGAGATTCAAATTACTTTTGGAGTCTACATAAGGTAGACTCAAATTATCAAATTTCTACCACCATATAGTACTCATTCTTACTATGTATAACTACCTTTTTTTTTTTATAACAGGTGTTATAGACCATAAAGGTTGCTCTACAATGTAGAAACATATTGCTGTAAACTCATTTGCATACAGTTAAAAAAAAAAAAAGTAATATGTGCACTTTCTTGGTGTCTTGTGTATGGCTATTTTGTCATCTCTTTCTGCATTACATCAATTACATTATTAATATCATCCAATATGTTTTCGGCACTCATACACTTTTCATACTTAGTTTAACGATTTAAAAAATGACATGCAGTGATATCACCAAAAGTCAAGTCTAAAAAAGTCTACACTGGCATCCTGAATTGTGCCACTGGCATAAAAAGAATCCGTTTGTATAAATAATTTTATATACAAACAATACACAGATTGAATGGAAAATGTTAGAATATTTTATTTGGACTCAAGTTTGATCACTAGCATAAAACAATAAAACCTTTTACAAAACAAATTACTTTGCAGCTTTCCTGCTTACACGGAAAGCTTGGCCTCAGCTCAGTGCTCAGGGAGAAATCTGGATGTTGTTTTATTTCCCACATGGATTCTTGCCAGATAATGTTTTATCCAATACCCCAAGCAAAAAACATGAAGCAACCAGAGCAGTTCTGTCACATCCCAGGCCATTCCTTCTTTTAGCTGGGATTTTCATTGCTTTTCCGCACAATTCTTCAAACCACTGGCCCAGCTAATAACTTCCCACCTGTTCTACCTGCCAATCATTGCAAAGTTTTGCCATTTTCACAGTGTGGGCTGCCAAGCTATATTCTTTATTATTTCTCTATAGATGTGTTTTTGTTGGTTTTGTTAATAAATGCTTAGCACCTCTGTGACATAATCCCTTATCTACCCAAGATCATGTCTGTAAGATGTAACATGCTAGTCATCACTACAATTATAGTGGAGGGTTGTTGATCTACACATTACTTAATCTAGCGGACTTCATTGTCATTTTTTTCGTAGCCTGTACTGCTTGTTACTTTATTACAAATACTAATACTTTTTTATTATATGAATAGTATTTTGTGTTCTAAACATTTACAGTGCCATCTGATGTGCTAATTAATCATAAACAGCAATTAAAGAAGAAGCCTTTATTTGTCACAAAGCACAGTGAAATTCTTTCTTCGTGTGTGCCAGCTTGTTAGGAAGCTGGGGTCAGAGCGCAGGGTGAGCCATGATACAGCACCCCTGGAGCAGAGAGGGTTAAGGACCTTGCTCCAGTTTAAAGTGAAATCAGTACAGGTAATTTCCCCCTGTTTTCATGTAGTTTGTTACTGTGAGTACTGTGTATGTGTATATTACTGTGTACTGCTGTGTATAGGTCCACTTGACCTGCACTACACATGATAGCTGGTGGGGCTTTTTAAACACTTTGGCATTTTCAGAACTTTTTTGTGTTCTTTAAAAGCTTAGGTTCATGTATCTCAGGATCGCTCCATTTGTGGACACAGATTACAAAACTAGGTTTATTGTGGTTTGTATTTAATTATTGACCCTAATCTACAATTCCTTACATTTTATGATTTGATTGATTAAGGGATTTGTAATTGATACATCACAGTGACATGCTGTCACATTTATAATATACCTGTTTACAAAGCACAGTGAGACATGCTATACTTTTGTGTGCAGCTAAGATATTACTGCAGTGCATTAGTGCATACCCCATTGTTATGTTCTTGTCCGATGCCAGTCAGAACCAAAATTTGAACCCTGCTCTGTCTGATTTCCTCTCGCCTGGGCCCAGAAAGAAGGTCACACAGACACGATCGTTCAGTGAAAGCTTCTTAATTTTAATATTCAGAAAGCATAGTGTATATACACATGAAATATTGATAAATAATGATAAATGTCAATTGGAACAGCTCACAGATAAAATCAGAACATCTATTACATAGGTTCGAGTGATATAGGGACTAAAGACTATATATATATCTATTCTGCCAGGTAACAATAAGAAGAAGAACCGAGAGAGAGTGAGGGCAAACGGTGGGGTGATTAGGAATGCTCAAAACAACACATTCCAAGAGCACAAAACTATTCTGTTCTGGTACATTGTGACACAAACTAGAGACTTTCAGAACTGAGACATGGAGACCATGCTATGAATCTTATCAACCATGTTCCAATTTTTTTTTTTTATCCTCAACAATTATATTACAATGTGGGTGTTATTACAAGTGAAAGAACTGAGAATGACAACGGCTTTAATGATATTTTGAAAAGAACACAAAATACATTGTTCCAAATAATTATGCAGAATGCAGTTTGAAAACATTCAATGAACTGAAAACAGAAATCTGTCATATGTTCTGCACGGTCAGATCATTTTCCAAAAAATAAACAATTTACAGCAAAAAACATATTTACAGTTTGTTACATATTAGTATATGAGTTCTTCTTTGAGATGACTTTAACAACTCACTCATCCATTGAACTTATAATTCATTTGAGGATACCATATTGCCTCTCAGAGCTGCTGTTTCGAAGTATACTGCTGCCCACCCTCATAGATTTTCCTTTTAAGGATTTTCCACAGGTTCCTAATAGGATTGGGATCAGGGGATGATGGTTGCCACACCTTGATTTTCTCTCATTTTTATGCCCATAGTAACCAGTGAGTCAGTGGTATTTTTGCAGCATGGGATGCTGTGTTGTCCTGGATGAAATGGATTTTATTTTATTTTACGCACAATTCTTTTAATACCATGGCAAAAATAAAAAATAAAAAAATAAAAAAATGTTAATTTAAGAACTCCACATTTTGACACCCTCAGGGACCCTAAAGAGATCCACCATCTCACTTCCCCAATTTCCAACCCAAATAATCAATCTGCCACTTCCTTGTTGATGTCGCTGATGTCTTGTTGGAACAGGGTTGCAATTCACCAAACATCTCAACCCCATCCATCTGGACCATCCAGTGTAGAATGGCATACTTCTATGAATAAAACTGTTTGAACAATACTTGTTATGTATTTCCGAGTACACTGGAAATGTTTATATTTGCGAGCTTTGGTTAGGAGTGGCCAAAATGCAGCTTTATGCACAGCTGCCAGCCTCTGGAGGATCCTGCATTGAGAGTTTCTTGGGACTCCAGAGTCCACTGCCCAACAGTGGCTTTTTATAGCTGCCCTTTGAATACCATTAATTCCTCTGACAGAAAATTTACTTAATAAACCTTTATCTCACAGAAATCATCTGTGCTTTGAATCACTCACAAATCTTTTCACAGTTCGATGATCTCTATTCATGATATTCTATTTGAAATATCAGTGGCTTCAAATATTTCACACTTTTCATCTTCAGAAAGATCGTGCTTCCTCTCCATACAGCATGAAAACTGTGGCTTGCTTAATAATGTGAAACAACCTCTTTAAGTAGGATTCCCTTTAATTAAGATCACCTGGCAAACCTGTCTAAGATTGATGCCAATTATCTAAAAGCATATGAGAAATCAATCAATCAATCAATCAAACAAACAAACACTTTCTTTGAAAAACTAAAACCTACATGTTTATGTTACTGAAATTTTAACAATATGTCACTTGCATAAAAATGTGGAACTTAGTAGAGTAGTATATCATCCAATAAGTTTGGTATACGAGTTATCGAGTCACTTTCAGTTTTATTACTATATTTGCCAAGGGACTTGTTATTACACACATACAGAAAAAGATTTAATGGTAGCAATAAACATTTCTTGCTTTTATGAGTGAAAAGAGTTTAGCTGGAAAATCTCTTCAATTCTTAGGGTTTTCTTGCACTAAATACAAAGGCTTGGGAAATTTGCTGTATTTATTTTCCGTTGGAAATAATTCTATGCTCAATATAATTAAGACTATGCTCAATGTAATGTGTTTTTTTTTATTGAATGTTTCTTTATGTGCATGCACACTTGAGTGCAAATTTATAGATCAGTTAATACACATGTTCACAAGGGTGGACAAATCAGTAACAAGACATGGATTTTGTTGATTTTTTTATTCATAGTAGACAAGTTAGACAATTAGGAAAAATAAAAAGATACTCCTTATTGACTTATGCAAAAAGTTTTCATTTGGTTTTCATTAACTATAATTAAACTTAATCCAATTAACACTGGTGAGACTCACCTTGATGCTGTAACTGTAGCGCATGCTACAATACCTGCTGGACTACACGCATCAGCCGAGGAGCCTTGGTTGACTGTAGAACTTTTTTTTTTTTTTTTTAACAAAGCAGACTCATTAGTGTGCATGGATGACAGACAATATTTTCATGAAATTTTCATACCATTACATCTCTAAAGTGGACTTTTAAATTGCCTTGTATGGTAGCACTACTTGTATTGTTCTCAGCTTGATATATATATTTACTTGTATTTCCTCAATTGTAAGTTGCTTTGGATAAAAGTGTATGCTAATGAATAAATGTAAATGTAAAATATGGTTGTAACTGATTGTTTCTTTTCCAGGATGATGCTAAGACTGCATCCAGTGTAAACTCTGCAAATTCACCAGTTCAAGCCAAGATGTCCTTCTGAAGCAGTATCAGCTTCATCACAGGAGAGTTTCCAACTGGCCTTGCATTCACACATTTTCAGAACAGCAGGTGCTTTAAGATCCCACCATTCTAGATCGCATTGCATCATTGACACAGTCCTTTGAGAACTTTCAACATTTAATTGTGAGTTGTGTGATTTCAGAGTGATTTGCAGTGAGAAACATTTTTACACACCTTGGAAATCATCTTAAACACAGAGAAACAATTCAGTGTCCTTTTAAAGGGTGTGGATTTAAAACAAATAATTGGCTGACCTTCAGCTCTCATATACTAAAGGACTTTAGAACTGCAATATGGTCAGTCTCGGAGAGTTTTGATAATGAGGTTCCGTATACCTCACAGAGCTTTTCAGTGATTGATTGTGGTGATGAGGATAGAATACAGCCTTTTGAAGATGTGAATATTCAGACACTTGAACATAAGTTTGCCTCACTTTTTTGTGTGTGCAGACTGTGTCGCATGTCTCAAAAAATGCTACACAGAAAATAGTTGAAGTTGTTAAGAGTATCTTGTCATTCTCAAAATCTCATGCCCTTCATTGTATAGAAGCAATTCTCAGAAAGCACAATATTAACATAGAAAGTGCTATAGTTCAAGAAATTGCAGATGCTGTATTTCTGGCAAATCCACTTTTATCAGCAACATCTGAAAAGGGTGCTTTGTCTTCTGACAAAAGAAGAAATCCATATTTCAAACAACAATTTAGTGTAATTGAACCTACAAAAATCTTTATCAACAGGCTCATGAAGAGGTCTTTGTTTATGTTTCAGTCATTCGGGTGGTTGAAACCTTGTTAAATGAAGCACATTTTTTAGATAAAATTGTATTCATATGAGAACATCAACCTGGACAGTACAATTCATTCCAAGATGGAAAGTACTACAGAGAACATGGATTTACTGCAGTAGAATAGGTTGGTCTTAGCTTGGCTTTTTATGTAGATGAGTTTGAAATTTGCAACCCATTAGGAACATCAAGAAAAAATCATAAAATTATTGCTGTGTATTGGGTTGCTTTAAGTTTTCCTGCAAAGTGTAGATCTATCAATCCAGTTAACTGTTTTAGGAAGAAGTGTTGATGTTAAGAAATTTGGCTATGAGAAATTTCTGGGTCCTTTGATAAAAGAGCTAAACACTCTAGAGCAAGATGGTGTGTTTGTGAAAGCTTTAGGCTACAAAGTTCACCCAACTGTATTCTGCGTGTGCTCCAGACAATCTTGGAGCCCACAGTCTGTCAGGATACCAAGAAAACTTTAATGTAGATAAGTTCTGCTAATTCTGTTTGATTAGTCGTGATCAGATAGCAACTGTTAAAGCTAGTGACTTCCCTTTGATGACTGTTGATCAGCATGATCCATTTGTGGAGCAGCTTAAACAGAGTGACATCTTCCAGGCTGTTAATGGTGTAAAGAGCAAGTGTGCTTTGAGTAAATACTTACCGTTCTTTCATCCAGTAGCTGGATTTCCCCCGGACATTTTTCATGATTTTTTCTGAAGGGGTCATACCTGTGGAATTATCTTTCTGCCTCAGAGATTTAATTTCAAAAGGTTTTGTTACTCTTGAAAGACTAAATCACTCCATAAGAACATTTCCTTACAACTACCACAGAAAATTCTAAGATCCAGTCTTGCCAAGGGATCAATTGGGGGAAATGGGCATGAAATTGGGTTCTGTTGTGATTACTTCCTCTCATGATTGGGGATTATATTCCAGAACATGAACCATCATGGGAGATATTAATGGAGCAAAAAGAAACTGTTCAAATTGTATTGTCAAACAGGCTCTCTGAAGAAACACTGTGTTACCTGTCATTTAAATTGGCTGACCACCACTTGCCTCTTAATGCCACTTTTCCAGACTTTGACAAGATGTTTTGGCCCTTTGGTGGAACTGTGCTCAATACGTTTTGAGTCAAAGCACTCTTTCTTTAAGAAGGAGATATTCATAACATGAAAAATGTGCTTCTCACTCTTTCCATGAAATATCAGCAGATGATTGCCTAAAATTTGGATACTCAGAGCCTTTTCAAATCAGATTTGTATGCTGAAAAGTTGAAGGTAGTTAGGATATTTTGTTAGATGCAACACTGAGGTCTGTTGTGCAAACTAAGTTCCCACATTTGCACACCATGTCTCTGTCCAAAGATGTTTGTCTGCATGGAACTCAATATGCTAAAAACATGGTCCTTTCTGCAGGATATTGCAGTGGACAGCCTGAGTTCTTCAAGATAGAAAGCATTATGCTCTGCTTTGCCAAAGTGTCCTTCATTTCTAAAAGGCTCTCCGCCTGGTATATCGAACATTTGAGGTCTTATGAACTTGTTGCAAACAACTATGCTGATATGATTGTCCTTGATACTGATTATTTAAATGATTATCACACTTCTATTGCATACAGTTTTGGAGAGAAAGTGTTCATGACACAGAGGACATATCCGTGCAATTGAAAGTGCCTTAAAATGGTATGTGCCAAATAAAAAATTTGGGACAGATTCTGGCATTTTTCTGTTTCTTTTTTCAAGTAATTAAATCTGGTGTCGACCTGATTTACACGCATTACTTGAGTTGTCATATCCTCCAATGAAGCCCAGTAAGTCCAGCTTCCCAAAGTGCCTGAATCAGTGGACTCTCTCATCAGTGATCTTCAAGAGAAACTGCAACTACAAGGACAGTTTTCCCTGCAATTTGAGGACCCTGATATTGGGAATGTACTTTACAACCTGTCTGATATCTCAGTGAAACTGCCCAGTGAACGAGTAGTTTTGCATATCCAGTGGTGCAAGTCATCATGTGATGAATCTGACAGCATTCCATCTCTCTCATCTCTTGATACTGCTGGTCTCAGCTCCTCTGAAGGATCCTTGAACAGTCCCTTAGCCTCTGTACAAAGTTATTTACGCGCTGCCTCAGAATGGTCCTCCCCATTCCCCATACCAACACTCTCATTTGATGTCAAGTTAAAGTTACAAGTTAAAAGCTAAGCAAAAGATGTGTTTTTGTTGGTTTTGCTAATAAATTCTCAGCACTTCTGTCCTAGCCCTAATGTCTGTGACAGAATCCCTTATCTACTCATGTCTGTAAGACTTGTAAGATATTGAAGTGAACAATAGAATTATTGTGCAGTTTGTATCAGAGATGGATCTTGATCTACACATTACTAACTCAAGCAGACTTTATTGTCCCTTTTTTTCTTGGCCTATTTTGCCTACTTTATTATATCTGATGTGCAAATTAATTATAAACAACAATTAAAAAAACTATTAAAATTGTTGGAATTATTTGAGTTTAGCATCACAAAAAATGCTTTTGATTCTCAAACCACAATTAATGTTGTGAAGAGAATTCTCAGGTTCGTCTTAAGGAGAGCACATCATCTATGTGTAATTTGTCCATCTTTCATAGTTTAGATAAGTTTTTGGCCAAAATTACCTTTAAATTAGAAGATCCCCATAAGGATATGAGTAATATCAATGCTAAGAGACACTGTATGATTTGACTTTTACATACAAATCTGCTATACTTTGTTCTATACAATATAAATGTGTATAAGATAAGGATAGTGATTAGGGCTATACATTATGTATCGCAGTGATATGATTTGAATTATTCTCCATGTCTTAGCGGTAGACCAATCCACTACATCTGCGAGCAAGAAAAACAGCAGGTGCACTGGCAAGGAATGAATGGCATGGAAGCTGTGAGACAGAATGTAAATTAGGAGTCTTGAGACTCCTGGTAAAGCCTCATCTTCTGCTCGACTGATATGCAATGTCCTTTGCTCAGTGAATGATGAGTGGGAATTGTGTGATCATAATGTCATCTCATCTTGACTACCTGCCAGGAGGATAGAAGTAACAGTACATCAAAGACTTGACCATAAGGTGTCCTCAAGGAGCTTACACTTCCCTCTCATGTCTCAGCTTTCTGGTCTTTCTTCACTAAGCGATCAGATCATAAAGGAGCTTTAGCTGCTGTTAGAAAGACATTTTGCACATGGGTGTTCATTTTAAAGGGAAGTGTCTAATTTACACCGGCAAATAGTAGAAGACATAATTTTACCTATATGCCTTATATGTGCATTGTGCATGTGAAAGAAATCTTACCACCACTTGATACTTATGATTTATGTTAAGTTTTCATACACTCTAAAAAAACACTGGGTTAAAAACAACCCAAATTGGGCTGGGTAAATATAGGAATTAACACATTTTGGGTTAAACTAACCCATCAAGTTTGGTTGTTAATTTTAACCCAGCAAATGGGTTGTTTTTCAACCCAAAGGATAGCTTCATTTTTACAAAAAATGCTGAGTTAATTTTATTTAATTAATGGTTCATATTTTCAGGGTTATTTTTACCCTTTGAAAATGTAAAATATGCCACATTATAAACAAATATGTCAACGTTATTTCTTTATTTATACACAAGAAGGTGTTCAGAAATGTATTGCGAGAGCTGCTAAAGTGGTGTGTATGTAAAGACATTGAAGTAAATTACTCAAATAAGTCATATATTTAAGATGAAAGTCAGTTTTTGATCAAAGGAGATGTTTAAAACATCCAAAACCTGAGTAACCAACTTACAATCCAGTGGGAATTACAAACAAGTAAGCCAAAGCTAACGAAGATAGCGGTGCATTTAGTGTCATGTAAACTGTTATCGCACATTTTTTGCCTTTTTCAGTGTACAGTAATGATTTTATGGATAAATATATTGGTACGAACCTTCACTCAATCATGTGTTAATTAACACACCTGTGTGTATAGTTAAGGACAACACATTTTGTGTTGCTTTTAACACAGTCAGTATGTTAGTACACTGAACACATGCTGTGTGTTAAACATTTCCACACAAAGATGTGTTAAAAAATAACACAAAATAACAGAGATGTGTTGTTTATACTTTTTCCCTACAATTATCCTAAAATGCAATTTTGTATGCTAAAATTCTACTAAAATGCTCACAAAATAAATAAACAATTGCAAGCATTGCAGGTGACATTTATTAAAATCATTTAAACATTTGCCAGATGCAAGAATTGGAGTTGATACACATTTTCTTACAAATCTCCCTGCCATCTGGGAAGATAAGAGTCCCAGTCCCTTCCATTTGAAAACCATTCGAAAAGGCTATAAGAAAATTGCACAAGCATTGAAAATGCCCATTTCCATAATCAGGGCAATAAGTTAGAATTTCCAGTTAATTGGAAATGTTATGAATCAACCTGGAATTGGATGCGTTTCTATATTGTCTCAATGCACTATAAAGAGGATGGTTCGAGTGGCCAAAAAAAAAATCTCCAAGGATCACAACTGGTGAATTTCAGAAGTTTGTTGCATCTTGGAGTCAGAAAGTCTCCAAAACTACAATCCAAAGTCACTTACATCACTACAAGTTGTTTGGAAGGGTTTCGAGAAAAAAAATCCTCTACTTTCATCCAAAACCAAACTCAAGCATCTTCAGTATGCCAGACACTACTGGAACTTCAAATGGGATCGGGTTCAATGGTCAGAAACCATACAGAAGAGTACCTCATGTCCACGGTTAAATATGGTGGTGACTCTTTAATATTTTGGTCTGTTTTTATTACAGAGGACCTGGACATTTCCTTAGGATACATAGCATCATGGATTCTATCAAATATCAACAGATACAGATTAAATGAAAACCTGGCTGCCTCTGCCAGAAAGCTTAAAATGGGCCGTGGTTGGATCTTCCAGAAGGACAATGATCCAAACCATACATCAAAATTAACACAAAAATGGTTTACTGACCACAAAATCAAGGTTCTACCATGGCCATCCCAGTCCCTTGACTTGAAACCTATAGACAACCTGTGGGGTGAACTTAAGAGAAGAGTCCACCAGCATGGACCTAAAAATTTGAAGGATCCTGAGAGATTCTGTATGGAGGAATGGTCTCAGATCCCTTACCATGTATGCTCCAACCTCATCAGGCATTATAGGAGAATACTCAGAGCTGTTACCTTGGCACAGGGAGGTAGCACAAAGTAATGACTAAAAGGGTGCCAATAATGGTTGCGCAACTATATTTAAAAACTTTTTTTTTGATAAACCTGTGTTTTGTTTGCAATTGTTTGATATCCATGAGAGCAGAGTATTTTTGTGAATTTATTAACAAAAGATCAAAAGGTTAAAGTGTAAAGTAAATTTTTCACACCCTTTCTTGTTCATATTTAGCAAGGGTGCCAATATTAGTGGAGGGATCGTACTGTTATGTCTTTCAGGGTGAGAGAGTGTGGGAAAATGACTTGGATGATAGTGTTATGCGATAAGCTTGGGTTTCATATACTCACTACCAGTGGATGTGTTATTTTGGAAACAGCAAGGTTCAAACTGGAGTAGGAGTCAGAATCATGCTTCTCAGCAGCTGCATTATGGAATCCTTTTAAAACCTGTCACCCCAACATGGGCACTTGAAGTTTAGTGTCTTTTTTTGTGACATGGTTTAGCACAGCTCGGTAAACCCCTGTCCTGACTGTCTTGCAGATGAAACAGTGACACAAAGGAGTGTTACCTTGTCAGTGTGCTCTGAGAGAGAGAGGGGGGGGGGGAGAAAAGGGTGAAAGAGATACAGACAACAATGTGGGGGGCAGGAAGTTCAGTTTCCTACCACTGTTGTGGCACTTTGCCTGCTGTTCACTGTCTGTGACAGTGGCTTGGTGCATCTGCATTTCTACATGATTTATCATCAGAAGGAATGCTGTCAAACCAAACATTGCCTTGTGGAGTTCTAGCCAAAAATTCACTGAATGTAACATTGAGCTTTTAATGTGTGCAGCATTTAGTCTTTTATGTTGTTCTAATCATCATAAATAAAGAAACTGGCTGTCTGGCTCACAATGCTTTCATACAAGTCCCCAAAAAAGGGTTGTTGCTCTTTTTGTTGTGTTCTTTCATCAGGAGCTACACTCAAGGTTTCTGTAAAGTCGACTAATAACAGGATGCATTGGACTTGTAATTGCTTCCCTACAGATTGCTGGCTCACTGAGAAAATAGGTTAATTGTGTAGGATACGACCATTTGGTGACCTTGATGCAGTAAGTGAAAACTCTTTTTTCAGAGAGGTAAACATCTTGGTAGAGTCTAAGATGTGACAGGGTGAAATTTGAAATACATATTATGCACAGTGGCATATCGAAGAGTGCTCCCTATTGCCTGACGGCAATAGAAAATGCTTTTGCATAAATTCAGTGACCTGCTGGAGGGCTGGCATGACCACATGTGGCCATGCTGACACACAGTCAGTGAGCTCTTAATGGGCTGTCAGTCCACCACTTGACAATTTTCTTATTTACTTTTGCTGTGCCATCTAGCCTATTTTGGTTCTTACCCATGGAAGAGGATTAGTCACACTCTCCCTTCACACACATGGCAAAGATTTACTCTGGATTTACTCTGGATAGTAAATAATAAGCATGATTTTGTAGCATCCTCATATGTCTGAAAATAGTATTATTAACCTTCCTTTAAGATGGTGCTGTGGATGGCTGCCTCAGTTTGTTTTTTTTTGTGATGACTAAACTGGGAGTTTATTCACCAGAGTAGAGCTTATGAACATCAGGGCTATAGTCCCTATGGATTTACTTCCTACGTTCATCGACACATCAGTGAATTTACTTGACATTCTGGTTAAAGGTGCCCTCACCTTTGCACATGCAGTGATACCCTGGAGGAGGGGGAAATGTACTGGTGTTCTCGTGCGCCTCTGCCGACGTGGACATTGCTCACCATTGCCAGGAATATTTCTCTCCAATGTGCATTCACTGTGCAACAAACTAGATGAACTTCAACTACTGGTGGGGAAAAACAGAGACTTGACTTCATCTTTCATCTTGTGCTTCATGGAAACTTGGCTCTGTGGACTGATAACGGACTCTGAGCTGCAGCAGGCAGGATTCCAACTCTTCAGAGCGGATCACGACATGGAACGTTCAGGCAAGACAAAGGTTGGAGGAATTTGTTTTTACACAAATAGTGGCTGATGCAATGATGTGACAGTGATTCAGCAGTATTGTTCTCCTGATCTTGAGCCATTTTCCATAAACTGCAAACCCTTATACTCCCCACGTGAGTTTGCCTCATTCATAGTGGTCAGTGTTTCCATTCCACTGTAAGCCAATGTGCAGGAGGCACAATGTATGCTGCCCAAACAGATACTGTGTGTGGAGCACATATACCCGGACTCATTTGTTATTGTCCTTGGCGACTTTAACAAAGGTAACCTTACACATGAACTTTCCAAATACATACAATCTATTAAATGCCCAACCAGAGAGGTGAATATTTTGGATCACTGTTACACTACAGTAAGCAGTGCCTATCACTCCATCCCACGAGCTGCACCGGAATACTCCGATTCCTGCATATGGGCAGAAATTAAAGCTCTCCGAACCTGTTGTGAGGACATCAAAACAGTGGATCAGGTAGGCTGTGGAGGACCTTAAGGCATGCTTGGACTGTACTGACTTGGATGTATTCAGGACTGCTACTAACAGCTTCTGTGAATATGGCTGTGTACCATCACACACCAGGGTGAATTACAACAACGACAAATCCTGGTTCACAGCAAGACTCAGACAGCAAAGGGCAGAGAAGGAAATTGCATTTAAGAGTGGGGACAGAAACAGGTTTACAGAGTCAAAGTACAAGTTTAGTAAGGTGGTGAGAGAAGCTAAACAGCTGTACTCTGAGAAACTACAACAGCAGTTCTCAGCCAATGACTTTGCTTCTGTCTGAAAAGGGCTCAGACAGATCACAAAATGCAAACTTAAAGCCCCCCAATCTGCTAACGACTTGCATCTGGGCAATGGTCTGAATGAGTTTTACTGTCACCATCCCCCGTGGCTCCAGCCCACCAGCTTCATCACCTCCACCACAGTAGGGGCTGGGGCCTCTCTACAGCTGCACATGTCAATGGCCCCTCCGCCCCCACAACAAGAGTCTTCAAGAGACAGAACCCCCAGAAAGCAGCTGGACCAGACTCTGTCTCTCCATCCAACCTGAAGTACTGTGCTGATCAGCTGTCTCAAGTGTTTACAGACATCTTTAACACCTCACTGTAGATATGCCATGCGCCAGCCTGCTTCAAGACCTCCACTATCATCCCCGTCCCCAAAAAACCCAGGATCACAGGACTTAATGACTGCACATCTGATGCTCTGACATCTGTGTTAATGAAGTCCTTTGAGCACCTTGTGCTGTTCCACCTCAAATCCATCACAGACCATCTCCTGGATCCTCTTCAGTTTGCCTACAGAGCCAACAGGTCTGTAGATGACACAGTTAACATGGCCCTCCACTTCATCTTCCAGCACCTGGACTCCTCAGGAACTTACGCCAGGATCCTGTTTGCGGATTTCAGCTCTGCTTTCAATAGAATCATCCCGGCTCTGCGACAGGACAAACTGTCCCTGCTGAGTGTGCCTGATTCCACCTGCAGGTGGATCACAGACTTCCTGTCTAACAGGAGGCAGCATGTGAGACTGGGAAAACATGTCTCTGACTCCTGGACCATCAGTACTGGTTCTGCCCAAGGTTGCGTTCTTTCTCCTCTACTATTCTCCTGCTACACCAACAGCTGTACCTCCAGACACCAGTTTGTTAAACTACTGAAGTTTGAGGTCGACACCACTCTCATTGGGCTCATTTCTGAGGGGGATGAGTCTGCCTACAGGTGGGACATCATCTGGTGACCTGGTGGAGTCAGAACAACCTGGAGTTCAATGCTCTGAAAACAGTGGAGATGGTGGTAGACTTCAGGAACAATCCAGCCCCATCTGCCCCATCATCTTATGTTACTCTCCAGTCAATACTGTGGACTCCTTCCACTTCCTGGGAACTATCATCACCCAGGACTTCAAGTGGGAGCTGAACATCAGCTCTCTGATTAGAAAAGTGCACCAGAAGATGTACTTCCTGTGGCAGCTGAAATTGTTCAACTTACCAAAGACAGTGATGGTGCACTTCTACACTTACTTCATTGAGTCCATATTCACCTCTTACATCACCATCTGGTACACTGCTGCCACTGCCAAAGACAAGGACAGAGTGCAGCATGTCATTCGTTCTGCTCAAAAGGTCATTGGCTGCAATCTGCCACCCCATCATGACTTGTACACTTCCAGGACCCTGAAGTGGGCAGTTAAGATTGTGGCTGACCCCTCTCACTTTACCTCTGACTGTTAAGTGCTGACACTGGAGTCTCCTTATAAAAATTGTAAATAAACATCTCCTCACACAGTCAAAAAAAACTTCACCATAACAATGATTACACGGTTTATTTGGTTCATCTGCTATACAATACCCTATGTAAGTTATTACAACACAAATGGTAACATATTAGGGCAAGCTATGAGAGCACCTTAATGGTGCAACAGAAAAGCGTTTGCTCTGTCCTCCAGAAATCATGAGTTTGAATCTTGACAATGCTGTGGCCATCTGGTGTCAGGAGTCTTGCAAGAGAGCATACTTGGCCATGCTTTCTGGGTGGGAGGGATGATATACTCTCTCTCCACTGTCAGTCCCAGTGACACTAGCCAATCATGGGCATCAGTGAGGTCATGTATGGGATGTGGTTAAGATGTTGGATTCTGATCAGAAGGCTGCGAGTTCAAATCCCAGCATTGCCGAGCTGCCACTGCTGGGCCCTTGAGTAAGGCCCTCAACTGCTCAATTGTATGTCCCTCTGGAGGAGGGTGTCTGCCAAATACCATAAATGTATGTGGAAGAGGGTAGATAATGCATTTCTCAGAGAGTGTTACACTGCCCTGCACATCTGTAAAAAAAATGTCAGCCTTTACTTATCCTGGCTGGTAGCTGTTGTATGATAGGGGAGAACTGGCTGGTGAGTGAGATCAAATTAGGGAGAAAATGGGAGGAACAAGCAAAGCAAACAAACAAAAAATTGCAGCTGGTGGTATAATGACCAATATCAGGACACACTATCAGGCACCAAGATAAAACCTTTAAGGCTGATACCATGCTTAGGATAAGCAAAAGACTGATCAGTCAGGGCTGGTTAGATATACACAGATGTTGCATGCGTGGTTGCTCCCTGTGGTGATGCTAGTGAAATATCCTGATACAATTCTGCTGTGATTCCTCTTACCCTTCAGACCTAATGCTCTACCGAAAGATCCTGGTTCTGTTCCTCCTGCTTTTTTCTCTAATGCTGTTTACACTTAGGATTCAACTTCCTGCTGCAGAGGGTCATCTCAGCTGGATACCTTGGAGAATTGCACTTCTGAAAAACTACTTATGCTTATGATTCACCTTCATGATGCAGCGATTTGCTTTTCCTGGATACCCCAGAGATTTGCACCACCTAGGAATTGATCTCAAAACTCCTATTCACAGTATGCTCATCTCTGTGTACACCCTGTATATTTTTAATGCATGTAATATGTTTAGCCTCTTACACTGTATAAATATGCACTGTAAATAATATAATTCTACTATCTACTGTCATGCAGAAGAGCATGGGTTTGCTTTTAAGTCTCAAGATTTCTTTGTTGTAATCTCTGGCAGATTTTCCTTGCAAGTGTCACTGCTACATATGGATTTATGTAACCGTTTATATGGTGACAATGTATACTGTAAAAAGCCATATACAATTTCAGCTGAGGAAAAAAAACAAAACAATATGTCAACATAAAAGCAGACATAAATACCGCTACATACAATGAACAGCATGGAAAAGAAACTGATGAACTAAATTAAACCCATCACCTCCTCAAATGATTTCAAATCCCATCTCTATTATAGTTGTAGTCAATTACTCTTCTCAGTACTTGGTGTTCTATACGTTTCTCATCTGACAAAGCTTCTCTAAGGATACAGAAAGGTGATGCAGCCTTTAGTCTGTGTAATGATAACAAAATAAAGTGCTATTTTTCTGTAATTGTGAGGTGATGCAAGAGATCATGAAAAGAATTGTTTTGACACTACCCATGACAGTGAGTTCTCTCTACATCATTAACCCTCTCATTTGCACGGATCAGATAAAATCTCATAAACCCATATGTTATTCACAATAGAACATAGAAAACGTATCAAATGTTTAAACTGGGTAAATGTACCCTTTGTTAGAAAAAAATAAGGTCATTTGGAATTTGATGGCCTCAACACATCTCAAAAAAGCTGGGACAGGCCAACAAAAGGCTGGAAAAG